>NW_026885117.1:0-61996 GCF_032173495.1 Musca vetustissima | reverse complement strand
TTATTGCAATTTGATGTTACTACACAAGACTTGTTTTTTTGTTGTTATTGTTATTTTTGTTGCTTTACTTTGTTGTTTGACCATTGGCAAACATTTATTGTATATTCTTGTAGAGTTATTAATTTTTCTGTTGTTGGTAGATGTCGTAAAAATTGGACACATGTCTATGGGGGCTTTGGTTATACAGACGATAGTTCAAAAGTACTTATATATTTGAAAGCATGTTGGATTGATCGATATTAAATCTGTTTGATAAATACATTTTTACAAACAATTTAGTTGTTTTTCAACTCGAAAATGCACACTAAATATTAATCAACGTCGTTATAAAACAAAAGACTTAAGACACGAACTTGATTTTCTCTTTTCAGAGAGAACAAAGCTGCTTTTATATTTAAGAAATACTCTCGAACTCAAATATCAATTCCTGAACATGATTAAGGTGACGTATATGTTATGAAATTGACATTTGAGATCGAGTGGATTTAGCAGTCTAAACGTGCTCCAGCTCTTCTAAGATACAGAAGTTTATTACAAACGGATTTAATATCGTTAACTAATAGTTTCATAAACGTTAGCTGTTGCATTTTTTGTTTGTTTAGATAACACCAATAACAATTAGAATCAAAATACGTAGTTTTATATATTTCTTAACATAATTCTTTATTTTAGAACACAAACAACATAATTTACCAGTTATAATGTATAATAAATAATTTATGTAAAACAATAACATATCAAAAGGGAAATTGGTTTTGCCCTACACCACTATAAATTGCAAATATTTTAGATACACATGCAAAATATGTCGGGGAATTTTGTACCTAGATATTAATTATTTTCAATATTAATACCAATCAATACCCGAAAAAAATGACAGTACAGCTTCATCAGACAAGGAACTGTATGTGAGACCTCAGAAAAAATTCCAATAGACACGGATTGGGGAAAAATTGATTCTACAGGGTTTGATTCTTACCGTCAAAAGTGTAGGACTGATATTCGACATCTGTCAAACTAAGCAGTTAAACCAATATTTATTCTTCAGATGAAGGCTGACATTGAGGAAAATGGATCGTTTAACTATCTCACAAAGCAGAAAATGTATCAAACTCTACTCCAAAATTGGTGTTTGTGCCACAGGCACATATCTTGATTTAAAAGGAGGTTATGATATCCTACACAACTACTATCCTACCTTCACCGTAGATTGTGTTGTGATGTTCGACTTATAAGTGTGGCCTATATATCGACTCAAAAAAAAAAACACAAAAAATAAGATTTGGGCCCACTTCATCCCAAAATTCTAATCTGATCATTATTGTCCGTAACTGAAACCTCACGGAAAGTCAGGGTCCATTTGAGCCGCTAAATATTGACCGATCTTTATCAAAACAGGCATGCTTATTCTTTGTCCCAATCCCCTTCTCCATGTAAAATGTCGATGTACGGGACATAATTGTGGCCTCTGGAGCGACCAGAAAACCCGACAAAAATTAAGTATTTGGTCCATTTCATCCCCTAAATATTATCCGATCCAAAAACAATAGGGGGTCTTCATTGGCCAGAACTCATCCTACCTGCAAAATTTCGAGAATTTTGGTCCATAACTGTGGCCTGTATGGTGTTTACAAAATATAATGGACAGACGGACGGACACACATGTTTAGATCGACTCACCTAGTCGAGATATGACGATTGGTATACTTAAAGGTGGGTCTAGGACCAATATTTCGCGGCGTTACAAACTCTTAGGGCTGCACAAAGCTATAATACCCTGTCAACAATGTTGTGTATGGTATACAAATGTTAAAAACCATTAAATTACATTAAATCCGATATAGAGTTACATAGGGTCTATATAAATTATATTCAACGGGATAATACCTACACACATGATCAAAATATGTGCCAATTTTTTGAATGTTGTATATGTATATTCGTTTTAATGATATTAATTTTCACCCGCTAGATTTTCATTCGCACACTGTATGTCGTAGATACGTGGAATGTTTGCTTAAACGCAAGGCGGAGGACGGCAGTTTTTCGAACAAATTTTTTTTCAGCGATAGAGCTTATTTCTCATTCGGTGGGTATGTCGTATTTGGGGTTCTAATTGAGAAACTCACTGCTTAGAGCATTCTTTGATCCGTGTGGTTAGACCTTAATTCTTCCAAAACGTTAGACCTTAATTTTTCCAAAACGACTTTGATGACTGTCACTTCAGAGCGTTATGGCCATTTGATAACCGACATTTTTTGCCTGCTATTGAAAAATATGACTTGGGGAATGTATAGTTTCAACAAGATGGTGCCACACAACTCGAGAATATATGGCTTTATTGCAGAGCATTTCGTGACCTCGTAATTTTTCGTCGTGGCGATATCAACTGGGCACCAAGATCATGCGATTTGACATCATTCGGCTTTTTAGGAGAGCTACACGAAAGATCGTGTTTATTCTTTGAACTCTTGAGCTCTTAAAAACCTCAAAAACAAACTGCTCGAAAATTACTTCAAAAGAATAAATGCTTTCAACAGTTCGTGTGGAGGTCATTTAAATTGTGATGTATTTCACGCATAATGTCAACGTTCAAACTTTATAACATAAAATAAATAAAACCACGAAATGTACAACCCTGTACATCCATTGTATTATCCAGATCGGACCCAGAATCACTTCATATCCTCAGATCGTAAATTAATATGGAAGAAGTTTTCGTACCGAATTCTTTTCAATCGACCTGCCACGAAACCAATGAAAGGCAGAGCCATGTTCTTCAAGAAGGCTGTTCCTAAGATCCCTCGTCTAAGCTTTGTAAAATAAGGTTAGTTCGAATTTCATTGGATGTGAATAAGTGGGGAGCCTTCCTTAAAAAGGCACAGTATATACCTTGTGGAGGTATCCAATGCGAATTCTATGTGGTGAATGGTCCTTGTGGAAAACTTTTGATGTGTTTTCGGTTTTGACCAGATTCTTATTTATTATTTCAGGTATAACTCACATTTTAAAGCTATTTTTAATAAATATTTTTCTTTAATTTGGTACATTGTATTTAGGTACTATTCGATCTTTTTATGCTGCAAAAATACTCAATCGAAAATCGTTCAGTCTCCAATTTTTTAAAAGAGGTATAACTTTTGGAATATATAATTTTAAAGATAATTCTATGTTATGTTTTGAAAATTTTTAAAATCCCACAGTACGTTTTTTAAATCTGTTGTCATGTTTTAGTACCAAAAAATTAATATTTGATGTAAAATATTTTATTTTGTATTAATTTTGCCATAAGAACTACTAACATATTTATATTTTCTATATGTACCTTTCTTTGGAAAAATACGTACGATTTTTTATTCCTTTGCCACTTTTTATGCAAAAAATTACATTTACGACAAATGAAAAATATTCTAGGTAGAGATTTTTCATCTAGGCTTTAAAGATCAATAGTCATTTTACATAGTGGTGTAGGGTATTACAGTATCGACTATGCCGACTATACCCTTTATTACATATCTTTTTTATTATTGTTTTCATTTGCATTATTTATTATTCACTACACTCGTCGGTCATACAAACATTGATCAGCAATTACAAATATTAATAAAAAAATACAACACAAAAATACAACAAAAAGAAAAAAAAACAAATAACATGAAATCCACAAATGAAATAAAAATGAAACATTAATATTAAAAAATCGACACATCAATACAATTTAGACGTTAATTAAATAACAAGAAGACTGAGAGCTTCGATTACACAGAAATTGTATTTGCTTTTCAAGGATACGGAGAGAGAACTAAACGCTTAAACGCAACATAGAAGGCAACCAAAAATCGAGAGGAAATAAAACAGATAGAAGAAGAGAAACAGAAAATAAATTTTAGAATATAGTTGTAGACTGTGTGCTTGTTTTGTTGTTTGTTTATATTGTTGTTGTAGTAGTAGTTGTTGTTGCTGTTATTATTGTTGTTGTTAGTACACACTCTGCTGTCGTCTAGAAAAATTATTACAAAACTTACAAAGTTTATTTTAAAAGCATTTTTAGTTTTGTTGTTTTGCTTCTAAAAGAACGATTTGTTTTTTTGTTTTGTTTTACACCCAGCTCAAAATTTGATTTAATTTCTGTTTGCTTTGAAAGACAATATTGAATATTATATTTATTACACTGAACAAAATTCAAAAATACGGGGTATAAGAAGATTAGTTTCATTTGATATGAATTATTTTTTTATTGCAATTAATGGCATATAAGAAATGCGTTTTTAACAAATATATATTTTCTCTCAGTTAATTTCTAAATTTATTAAATGGTAAAATAATAATAATATAGAGGTGGCTATATAAAAAATCAGTAATTATGGATACAAAATTATAATGATTTAAGTGGTAGTTATTATTTTATTATACAAAAGGATTAAAAATTGTTTCAAGCTCTAAATAGAAATTTGATTATTTTTAAAAGGCATACCATAAATATTTATATGTTTTTGAAAGTATATGAAAAATGTATTAAAATATATATTTATGTAATCGTAAAAGTAAAAATATTTAATAAACAATTTTGAAAATATATATTAAAGAGTAGGACTTCTGACCATCCATGATATAAATGTGATATAAATTTGGGAGTTTATATACTATATCGGAAATTGGTTAAAATTACGATATAGCCAAATCTGGGTAATTTTAAAGATTTTGAAATTAACTTTGAAACAAAAAAATCTTTTTGATTAAAAAAGCCCACACTCGGAAAACACCTCCTACTATGAAAAGGCAATGAAGAAGACAACATGAGCAGACAAAGACATATTTTACGAGCGCCTAGAAACAGCATATGACCGCTGCCCTGGCCATGACATCAAAATTCTGCTAGGGGATTTTCATGCAAAAAATCGGAATGGAAAATATTTTTGAAGAAACGTCCGATAGCAGCATGAGGTTGTTTGCCTTTGCATAGACAAGGCCACCTGGATTCCTTCCGATCAAACAACGAGAAATCAAATTGATAATGTTGAGATAGACGAAAGGCATTCATCCAGTGTTATAGACGTTCGATCGATCCGAGGAGCGAAAAAAAGAAGAAAGAACAAGAAAAGCGTGAGCTGGACCAAATCGAGATGTACGGAGTCCAGAAATTTTGTCAACGAGTAAAACACCAAACCGACGGCTTTGGTGCGGGCACATCCACCTATAGGGATGAAGAAGGAAACCTGGTGACAGTTATAGGCTACGTGTTGAGGATATGAAAGGAGCATTTTGCAAAGCTTCAAATAGTGGGGGTGAAGAAGATAACCCAAAACCAAAAGAGATGACAGTATAAACTGTATACCACTTAGTCAAGAATAGCAATTAATCGGCTTAAGAATTAAAATGCAGAAGATGCCGATGGATTACCAGCCGAACTATTCAAGACTGGTGGTCAGATGCAAGTCAGGAGCATGCCCAAGCTAATTATTACAAATTTAGCTTGAGGAATATGTGTCCAATGATTGGAACCTCAGCATCCTGTGTCCCGTGCACAAAAAAACGAGACAAGATGATATGTGCCAACTATAGAGGAATAAGTCTTCTTCATCGCATATAAAGTACTATCCAGCGGCTGTGTGAACGACTGAAGCCAATGGTCAATGACATTATTAGACCATACCAATGCGGCTTCAGACCTGGAAAATGCACCATGCACCACATTTTCACTCGTCGTCACAAGTCGGTATGTTTATCCTTTCGTCGACTATAATGCTTCATTCGACATGTCTAGGTTTGCTTCATTCGACATGTCTAGAAGGCCAAATTGATGGTATCAACGCGCAAGCCGTACAGTAGACTTGGAGCTGTGCATCTTGAAAACTACAGCTTCGAGATAGTCAACGATTTTATTTATCTCGGTACTACCATAAACAAAACTAATGACATCAGATTTGAAATCCGGAGAATAATAGTGTTGATCCACAGATGCTACTATGGTCTGAGTAAGTAATTTAAGAACACCTGTCGCCACACTAAACTCACACTCTACAAGACGTGTTGGTTTATGGAGCATGGGCACTTGTGCAAGCAGATGTGGCAGATCTTTGAGTGTTTGAGAGAAAATTTCTCCGAAAGATCTACGGGCCGATCTGCGTCGACGGTGAATATCGCCGTCGAATGAACTATGAGTTGTACCGTCTATTCTCGGACATCGACCTAGTCAGACGTATCGAGCTGCAGCGACCATGTTGTGCGAATTGATGAGTATGTCCCAGCTCAGAAAGCAAGCTGATGGTTAACGCAGATGGCCACGAATTCGATGAAAAGATCAAATGAATGATTACATTTCAAAGTATTTTCTTCCAAATTGGAAAAACTGCCCATAAGATCGACACGCCTGGAAATCTTTTTTAAGTTCGGCTTATGGAACTAATTATCTGTTTCGAGCCAGCTAAGTAAGCACACCACTGATAGAATTTCGCTCTGTATCTGTATTATAGTTTTCTAAACGGAAAATCATGTGTATTCGGTTTAACTGCAACAAACATCCCCACAAAGTGGTCTGACCGATGACTAATTCTTGAGAAAACATTAGGGACTTGATTAATTCGGATCTACATACTCAAAACTTTGATCAAACGGTTGATATAATGGCATGAATATAGGAACTTGTTATTGTCTGTCTAATTGCAAATGATCAGTCTTTGAGCCAAAATATAAATGTATACAAGTCTCATATACCGATCCTTCCTTAAACAACACCTTCAAACCTAGATTGTGGTGAATGCTTTTAAAAATTCCTTACATAATTGTATTTAGTATGAAGCGATTTTTTGTTGAAACTCAAAACTTTTTCCTTCATATTTAATGAAAAAAATACATCTAAAATTAATCTACGAAATATATTCGCATTCGATAATGATTTTATGTTAAAAAAAAACTATCTACATAAGTATAAGAGTAATAAATATTTAAAAAAGAAATAATAAGGAAAACTTACCCCACAAGAGTTTGTAACTGAGTGAGAATTTTTCAATGTTAAGTGTAATGTTATGTATGGTTAAAATTCATTAAAAATTAAGGACAAAAGATACGGAAAATCTAAACTCAAAAATAAGCGAGAAAAAGTTTATGATGAAGCAAAAGGGAAGAATTTCGAAGCTGCTCTTAAAAAGTATTCACCATATCATATATTGGGACTATGCAAAAAGAAAAGTAAAAGAATTAATTAAAAAATAAAATATAAAAAAGCAACAGGCATAGGAATATGTTTTAGTCCTTATTATATTATTTGTTTAGCACATCATTCATACATACATATACCAAATATATATTTTGTATGTATAATAATTTAGTTTGTAACTAATTTTAACAACACCAATTTAGAACAACAGCCAATTAAATATTCGATCTCATTAAAATTTTTATCTGTTTGTAATTACTGTTTTAATTAAACACAACATTTAGACAATAAAATATAAATAACAAAATATTATAATTATGAATATTAAATAGACATGAAGTAAATTAATTAAGGGTAATTTAACAGTTATTTGTTTTATCAAATTCTAGAATTTTTTTATTATTTTGAATCATAATTTTTTTATAATGCTAAATTTATCGAACGGCATTAAAATTTAAAAATGGTTTTAAAATTGTCTTCTATTCATTTTCTGAAGAAAATATCTATTTTTGACAAGAAATTTTAATATTCCTTCAGGATTTAAATTGATTATTTGAAATTTAATTTCACAATTAAAATAGTTATTGTTTTCGATTCAAATTTAAATCGTAAATTACCCTTAACAAAATAATACAAATATTAAAATAAATAAACAAAATAAAACAGACAGACACACACACACACGTTGAAGTAAATAATTCTCATGTGTTTAAATTTTTTTTTATAATTTTTCAAAATTTCTTTTCAATTACTAATTTTTGATTGTTGCTAAACTCGGGTACTTACATGTTTGATTTTGCATTACACACACACACGCACAGTGACAGAGAAATAGAGAGATAAGGAGTTGAGATTGAGATCGAGTAACGTGAGTTTTATTTTTGGTGGTGGTGAGCACAGCGTTGACGAAATTTTGAATCAAAATTTGTTTTCAATAATTAATTGAGGGTTATTGTTTTTCATTTTTTTTGGTTTGTTTGATTCATTTTGAGGATGATTCGAATTTACATTTGATTTGAAGATGTAATGAGCGATATCAATCATTTTTTTTTTTTTTCGTTTTTAGAGTTGTTAGATTTTAGATTAGCGATACATTTGGTATTTTGTTTTTTGGTTTGGTTCATACGAAATTAGAGAAAAAAAATATATGAAGAATAAAAAATATTAAAAAATGCTTTCTTGCTATTTTAATATTATTAATATTTTGTTAAGAATAGTTAATAAAAAATTGGTATTAAAAATAAAATAAGGAATATGAGTTGATTTGATATAATGTAAAAAAGGATATTTTTGTAATGTTGCGTTTTATATTTTCATAATTTGGATTGCTGGTGATTTTTTGGTGGTGATTTAAATTTTTTTGTCATGTTTGTTATATAAGTAAGAATGATGTTTTTTTTTTAATTTTTCATAAATGTATAAAAAATTTTATTATTACAAATTTTGCCAAACAGAAAATTAAAAAATTAAGAAATTTTGAAGTTTTTGGAAAAAAGTTTCGTTTAAGCATCAGCATGCATGTTATTTTTTGAAATTGTTTTTTTTTCTTGCCTTGCCATTAAATAAGTAAAAGGAATGTTTTGAAATAAAATAATTTCCAATCCATTCTAAAACTATGTTTTGTGTAATGTTGTAAAAGTGTTGTTTTTATTTTAATGTCCAAATGAAGCAAAATACTGTCCAGAACTTTTAGCAGATATGTTTGACCACTAAAAAATAATTTTTAAAAAATCCACGCCTAATAAAGAACCGCCTTTGGTAGACCCCTAAAAAATAATTTTTAAAAAATCCACGCCTAATGAAGAACCGCCTTTGGTAGACCCCTAAAAAATAATTTTTAAAAAATCCACGCCTAATGAAGAACCGCCTTTGGCAGACCCCTAAAAAATAATTTTTAAAAAATATACGCCTAATGAAGAACCGCATAAAAAATAATTTTTTAAAAAGCCACGCCTAATGAAGAACCGCCTTTGGCAGACCCCTAAAATAAATATAGCCCTATTTTTAGTTTCAAAAATCCTCGGCTTAGCCCTAATTTTTGTTTCAAAAATCTTCGCTTTATCCCTAATTTCTGTTTCAAAAATCCACGGCTTATCCCTAACTTTTGTTTCAAAAATCCACGCCTTAGCCATAATTTTGTTTCAAAAATCCACGCCTTTGGCAGACCACTAACATTTTTGGAAGACTTATAATTTTTTTTCAAAAATGCATGCCTGTGGAAGACCCCTATTTTTTTTTTCAAAAATCCGCGCCTGTGGTAGACCCTTAGGTTGTTTGGTATAGCCCTAAATTCTCGCCTATGGTAAAGCCCTAATTTTTTCATTCGAAAAATTCACGCATTTGACAAATCCAAAAAAACTTTTTTTAAAAAATCCACGCTTTTATTAGACCGCTATTTTTTCAAAAATCCACCTTCTTTGGTAGACCCCTATTTTTTTTCAAAAATCCACTTTCTTTGGTAGACCTCTATTTTTTTCAAAAATCCACGCCTTTGGTAGACCCCTAAATTTTGTTTTTCAAAAATCTACGCCTTTGGTAGACACCTAAAATCCATGTCTATGGTAGACCCGGAAAACTAATTTTTAAATATACACATATACATATAAATCAACGCCAATGGTAAATTTTTAAAAATTATTTTTGAAAAATGATTTAAATTTCGCACATCCTTCTTCATCGTTCTGGATTTGTTTGCTTCATTTGGAATACTATGGCCTTCCTTAAATGACCAGAGACATGTTTGTGGCTATGTAAGTGTTATTGTGTCTAATTGTTATCTTGGCCAATTTTTCGGTTGTGTATGTAATTTGTTTTCTATGTATGTGTAATACTTTTGTTTTTTGAATGTGTTTGTGTGTTTATACATGAATATGTTTACTCAGTATATTAACTACCTAAAAATGTGTTCCAATCATGAAAATGCATTTTCCAGGGCATTTTTGATTTGTGTAGATGTAAATGTAATGGAATATGTCTTTAGTGTTTCTTTTTATAATTGTTATGTTATACAAAGTACAATGTTCAGAGGAATAGAAGATATATAGTAAGGATTTTGAGATTTTTTGTTTTGGTTTTGGGGTGCAATAAGAAATGCTTAGCTACAAAGGTTATTTGTTTTTTTATATTTAGAAAAGGTGGTGCAGGAAGAAAAATGTCATACAGAAAGGAAAACGAAAATAAAATAAAAATTCAAAATAAAAAGAATGTTTTGAAATGTTGAAATTTTTTTAAAATATTATTAAATTTTTTTTGTTTGTTGTTAAGCAAAATGTCAGTAGAATTAAAAAAAAAATAATTTATTTCCTAATAACCAAATGCTAAATTTTGGTCTAACAGTTACTCTAACATAAGTCATATATATTCGGAAAAATGTTTAAATTTTATGGTGAAGATATAAAATAGGTAATAGCTTTTCATAAAATATGAAATAGCAAAACATAGGGAAAATATTCGGTTCCTGTAGTCTCTGAGAAATATAGTTTTCTCTCAATTTTGATGAAATTTAAAGATACATTCTTGACTGCCTATATATATTTTCGATAGTCTAAAATAACTCAATTCTGGCTCTCTGTACCTTTTATTCACATGGTCTTCTTTATAGATTATCTCGCATTAAAATTTCCTCGTTGATGCCTGAAAAAATATAATTCTGGTGGTCCTAAAATACCCTATTAAGGCTATCTCATGATCGTATAACATCGCTTACTTCCGGTCCTCTATAAGTACTTCCTTCTGGTTGAATATAAACTCTTCGTTGTATTATTAAACATCATCCTTATTATTAAATATTTTATTCTTTAATACTTTTTAATTTTGTATTTTATTATATTTTATGAAACTTTAAATATGTTAAAAATTTAATAACAAATTACATTTTTTTGCGATATAAGGATTTCGAAAATATTATATGCCTTCTAAAATTCTTTATGAATAACCCTTCTTATTCTACTGACATTTTGTTATAATCATTTTAATTTTTTATTACTTTTTCCATTGTTCATCTCAACAAACTAATATTGTAGCAAAATGATTTGTTGTTATTCTGGTCATATTTCAATACAGAAATATTTGAATTTTTTGAAATTTTTTTATTTGAAAATAACGAAAATTTCTTAAAAGAAAACAAATAAAGTGTGAAAGTAGATCATGACATTGATTGCTTACGGTTCTGGTTTTTCGAGCTTCTTGACTTAAAATATATATATGTAATTATTTTTTTGTTTATATATTTATATGAATAAGAAAACGTTCCATTTTTGTTTTGTTCTCAACTAACATTAAGAGTATTTAGGAAAAAATTCTGTACAAAATGACCGTAAAAAAATGTAGATAATATACGAGACATTGCAAAAAACAATTAAGAGAATAAGAAAAAAGAAACACAAACGTCTTCAACTACAATATTAGTGATGCGAGAAAAACGTTCTTTTGACGAATATCAAAATGCAATTAGTTAAGTATTTGTTTTTTTTGTTATTGTGGTGGTAGTTAAGAAAAATGCAGTTGTTTTTTTAAATGAATTTAATTAATTAAATAAGAGGGAATTATAATCTCATATTATCATCCAGCAAAAATATTAATACATGGCGAAAATTTTATTTTTTTAAGAGTACCAAAACACTTGTTTTTTTAATATAATCTTTCATTGAAAGATCCAGGCTTCAAATGTTTTATGACACGAGAAATAACATACTCCATTTTATGACAATTTTTATGATCATTATTTTGGTATATAATTAATTTCTATAGATATTACAGATTACAGATTACTATGCAAGACTAGGAACCCTAGTCTTGCATAGTAATCTATGGTGGCTAATCTAAAATCTACATAATGTTCTACTTCAAAAATTTTATGAAGACTGCAAGATTTTTGGTTAATCACTAATTTCCTTTTCTTTTTTCCATTATAAAGACTCAAAAGTGACCAAAAGTCCAATTATATATTTTAGCAAATACCTACAGATTCCACATTTAGATCCATTCAGCACATTTCGAAGAAATAAGCACACATTTTCAAGTCTACCCCAAATATAAATCGTACTTCTAATTTCACTAAACTTAGTACCAAGAACCCTTTGGTACTTCTTTTTAACTTTTCGCAAGTGATCCACATTTCAAATTTCAGAATTCTACCTTTTCTCGTTTGTACCATATTCAGCACGTTTCAGTAGTATTTTCGTACTCTTCTAGTTAGAATTTCCAAAAAGCCTATTTACCATATTGGGTATCACTTAGTACTTTTCGGACGAATAAGTTTCCATATCTACTATATTTAGTACTCTTCGTACTAATAAGTTTCCATATCTACCATATTTTGTACCATTTATTACTTTTCGTACTAATAAGTCTAAATTTCAACCTCTAACTCAACCCTATATTCCAAATATAAATTTTCCATCTCTATCCGTTCACTCAAATCTACACATTACTATACTACCTTAATCCTGTAATTTTAATTCCAAATTTAAATATTTCATCTCCATCCGGTCACTGAAATCCAAAATTGTACCACATTTAGTACCATTTGGTACAAATACAACCATGTCTCAATCCAACAGTAATTTTAATTGCAAATTATAGGATTCCTGCCCTGTCGGTTCACACAAAACAAATTGTGCTGATATTACAATATTTTTAATACCAAATGTCAGGATATCTGCTCTATCCGTTCACACAAATCCAAATTGTACAATATTTAGTACTTTTCGTACCCATAAGTACGAATTTCCTAAACTACCTCAATAATGTTTCTAATAGTAAATTTAATTGAAATTTGAGCTTGCCATTTCTATTCGTTCAATCAAATCTAAAATGTACCAAGTTTAGTAACATTTGGTATACATACATTTCAACAGTAATTTTAATCTCAAATTTCAGGATTCCAGCCTATATGTAGTACCATTGTAAAATATTTGGTACAATATGTAAAATATTTGGTACCATTTAGTATTTTTTGTTCCCATAATTTCCTAAGCTACCTCAATTCTACACTCCAACCGCAATTTTAATACCTCAATTTTGGAGTTCAGCTCTACCCTTCCATACATAATTACCAAAATATACCAAATATAGTACCATGTGGTACACATAAGTATTATACTATCATATCAAAATTTTGCACTCCAACAGCAAACATTATTCCAAATATTAGGTTTCCAGTCATCTCTTCGTTTACTCAAAATCCAAATTGTAGCAAATCTAGTGCCGTTTTGTGCTTTTCGTACACATAAATATGAATTTTCAAAGCTATGTCATCTCATCAGTAATCTTAATTTCAAATTTCCGATTTTCAGATCTATCCGTTCACCCAAAATCCAAATTATACTAAATGTAGTACCATTTAGTACTTTTCGTATACATAAGTACATATTTCCAAAACTACCTCAATTTTATACTCCAACAGTCATTTTAATTCCCAATCTCAAGACTCTAACTCTATCTGTTCACCTAAATCCAATTTGTGCCAAATTTAGTACCATTTCGTATTTTTCGTACACATAAGTACGATTTTTTAAAGCTACCGCAATCCTGTAATCCAATATTAATTCTAGTTCCTTTTTCAGGATTCTATTCTATACTCTAAACTTAATGTAAATAGTACCAAATTTAGTACCATTCACTACTTTTCATACACATAAGAACGAATTTCTAAAGCCATTTCTATACATCAACACCACTTCCCAACCAGTATTCTATATAAAATTTCAATATTCTAGCTATATATTTTCAATATATATACACTTAGAAATTTGGTACTTTTCGTACACTTATCGTTCGAATTTATCGTACACTTATTGGTCGAATTACCAAAGCCTTTTTGCATATCTTTTTAACTTTCCGTCAGTGACCCACAATCCAATTTTCATAATTCTAGCTCCTTTCGCCTAATACAATGGTTACCATATTTAGTACATTTTAGTACTTTCCGTATCCTTCTAGTTCGAATTTCCAAAAACCCAGCCTTATCAGCCGCTTCGTCTGGGTGATGATCTGTCAGTCATCACCCACTTCTTACTAAGCTCTTTTACATATTAAGAAGATAACATTCATCCTTGCCTTGGAAGATATGTTTGAAATTTTAAAACTTGTCTAATTTGTTTTAGGCTTCGGAATTAAATTAACATTTTTGCTGGATAATAATTTAATAGCTAACAAAAAATGGTGTTTGTATTTGTTAGAGTGTTTAAGTATATGAAACAAAAAACATAAAAAATAATTATTGAGAGTAAAAAAGGAGTTAGTGGTGATTGGGTGAGAGAAAATAAATAAATAGATAGATAAAGAGTTTATTTTTTTTGATTTGTACAATTGAATTTGTTGTTGTATTTACCTTCTAAAAAGGTTGAAATCAAAGTTTAGGGGTATTTTGAATATTTTTTTGATTTAATTATTTTTTTTGTTATAATGAAATTGGAAAGAAAATTAGATTTTAATAGAATTATTTGTTATTGTATATGTTGTTTCAGATTTATAAATAAATAAAAAATAAAAAAGATAAAAAAATATGTAAAAAAGAATAGTGTAAATAAAATTCCAATTGGAGGGAATCACAACAAAAAAAGAAGAGAGATAGAGAGAGCGTATCAGAAACATTGTTTAGGGGAATTGTTCTCTTTTGTTGTTCCTTTTTTTAACTGGGACTGAGGGGAATATTTGGATATTGTTGTTGTGATTTAATTCATTTTTGTTTTTTGTTGTAAATAATTTTATATTTCATATAATGTTTTATTTTTTATCAATAATGTTAACATTTTGAACTGGGTGTGTTGGAGAGAGATATAAGATACGAATTGCATTGGTTTTGTATGCAAAGTATTCTTTTATATTCTTAAATATTTTGGGCGCGTGGCAGAGCAGGGTATAAACCCTACTCTCAGGTGTAATATTGTTGTCATATGTTTCCTTACTAGACACTTGGTTTAATTGTTCTGTTTTTGTTGCTTAATTTTTCACACAAACACACACACACATGTACATCAAGTTTATATATTTTCTTTAAATATTAAAAATGTTTTGTTTTTCGTTATTTCACTTAAAAAGAATTAGTGTTAAATATTTTTTCTTTTTTAATTCTTTTTCAAAAAACCTCATTTTATTGTTTTTGTTTTGTTTTCTAGAAAACTCATAAAAAAGCCTTAAAAAGTAAAAAACATCGTTCTTTTAAAATATTACATACCTGACCGCCTTCACCTTCAACGCTAACCAAATCACGCCATTCTTCAATGGTTTGCGCCAAATCGATGGTACACAGTGGAACCTTTACTTCACCAATTTGGTCATGTTTGGAGAATCGATCGAAATCGAATATGGCAAATACTAAAGTCTTGTTCATGGCATCGGCATAGGGTAAACTCTTTAAAAGTAAAGGAGATAGAAACAAAAATTTGTTATTTCCTCTTAAACCACTCAGATTCGAACTACGCAATTAGTATCGATTTACAGATGTGTTATGTTGGTGTTTAGAAAATAATGGAAAAATCCCAAGATTTTATAGTTTATATAATAAAATATATTTTTTGCATTTGCTTTGTTATTTCTAGTGATAATTTAGTCCGTCTTAAGGTTTAAAACATATTTTCCAACTTACCTTAAATGTAAATGTTTCATTAAAGACAGGACTAAGAGTTTTACGATGCACTTTGGTTTCGAACTTCTTCTTTTTGTCGGGCAATAGATAGACCTTAACGTAGGGATCTGATGTACCGCCCATATCCAAGGCTGGCAATTCTTCAGCTTGTATAACAGTTACTGCCAAACTGTTGGCATTGAAATCATATTCCAGCTAATTTTTTGGAAATAAATAAAATAAACAAGAAAAACAGGTACCCAGAAGCAGGATCAATCATTTGATTGTCCATTATAAATCCAAAAGGGTAACATGGATGGAAAATCCAGCGGGTAGCATTTTTTTCCGGAAAAAGAATTAAAATAAAAGGGGAAGATAGAAAATTAATAAATTTTGAAATAATATTTATAACAGTAGCGAGTAGTGATTTGTGAAAAGTATGGTGCATACGCTTGAGTTATGAATCAATTTTGTCAATTCCGAAGGCCGAATATTTGAAATGTGTAGTCAAATCAGATTTTGGGCTCAATTTTTTCAGGAATTTTGTGAATGAATTAGATTTAAAATTTATGTAATTTAATTTTTATTGCCACAAAATCAGGTTTGATGTAATGTTTTTATGTTTGTGATATATGTATTCATGTATTTTAATGTTTGAAACTACGAAATTAATAAACCTCGAAATTGAAAAAAATATCATTAAAGTTTCTATAAAAATTGGGCTCTCATAAAATCGTTTTTTTCAGAAAAATCGAAACATTTATTGCAAGTCCCAGAAAAAGGAAGATGAAGCCTAGAACGAATCCTCAGAATTTATTATATATATATATATATAGAACTGTCTCAAGAAGGTCTACAACATGTTAGTCAAAAGAGTCCTTTTTAGAGTAGAAATTATGCCACATCGATAATTTTGGAGTATGAATAAATACTGAGAGAGTTAAACTGCGACATGGTGGAGATACACTCGGAATAAACAGTCAAATTATAATAATAAATGCTTCTAAAAAACTTTCTGGCTCTTTGGTCTCTTAAAGGTATTCTGAACATAAAATAGAAATCTCTAAGTGGTCACATGACGTTTGAAGTCCCCCAAACAGATCTTCTCAAAGTAATTCAGGTCTTAAAACACTCGAATTGTCCATCTGCTTTCTAAATACCTCTGAAAACCATTCTGTCTACCGAACACCCATGATCGGTATTCAGGAAAAATAAAACTTTAGAAATTATTTTAGATATTTAAAAGACATCCGAACGGTATTCAGACCTTAAATAACCCTCAGAAACGCCTCCATGCCTCTGAAAGGTATTCTGACCTTATACGAGCTTCGAAAGCCCTAGATGATTTACTAAACCATCTTCTCACCAAAAGATTTCTGAAACTTTTCTGATCTTAAAAATCTCTCAAAAGGCGTTCGAGTCTTAAAATGCATCTGGTGGGGGACTCTGGCTTTAAATGACGTCAGAACGGCCTCAGAGGAGTATTCAGGCCAAAGATGACTTCTGAAAGTATTTCAGGTATTAACAGACATCTAATAGACTTCTGGTCTTAAAATACCTCTAAAAAATGTTCTGCCATTGAAGACCTCAGGGGAAAAATGATTTCCGATATTCAAAAACCTCTCAAAGGAATTCTGACGTTAAACGACATCTGATTGGTCTTTTTGGCTTAGGATGACCTCAGAAAGGCCTCCATGTCTTAAAGAAAGTCGCTGAAAGATATTCAGGTTTTGGAAGATCCCTTAAACGCCTAGTGTTTATATTTTGGTTTATGGAAAGGTTAAAATACTTTTCTAACAGAAAATTTATAAATATATAGCCACCATTATATATGTCTGGACCAATTGTAGGTAGATTTAATGCGCACCTCATATTTATAGATCAGCCTAACCGACATGAACGACGTTTTAACTTTTTTATTCTTTATTTGATATTTCGCAAAAGTTACAAACATTTATATTCGAATGAAATGTGGATTTAATTCCAAAACTAGTGAGCGGAGCAGTATAATCGGACGGGGCCGACCACAACTTTCTGCGTATTATTACTCGAGGCAAAGCGAGGTCAACAACACCTCTTCCTTACAGTGAAAATTTTCCAGATTCCCTTCACCGTGAATTATGTTGTGACGTTCGGTTTATAATTGTGGCCTATAGATCGACGTGAAAAAAATAATAATAATAAAAAAATAAGTTTAAATTTTTTAGGCGCTGTCTTTTTGGAATAACTGGAACATCGTGGAAAATTTAAAGCGATCGGCCCTCTAATGAGACAATGAGTTACTCAATAATAATATATACATGCAAAATTTCGTAAAGATTGGTCCATAACTGTAGCCTGTATCGTGTTTAGAAATTATAATGGACAGACGGACGGGCGGACACAAATGTCCGTCGCAGCTAGTTTAGATATTACGATAGGTATACTTAAATATGGGTCTCTTGGGGCTGCACAACAAATTTGTGTAGGGTTTAAAAAAGTCCATCCTGTAGGTTTACAATCCCCGATTAAGATATTCGTTTAATAGATATTAGTGATTTTAAATTTTTAAATGCCCATTACTATATGTCTAATTAATTTTAATTTTTAATTTTTTTTTCAGGTTCTCGATGGCACAATGAACTAAAATGAGTTATGTTTACTGGTAAGTATTTAAAAAAAAACATATATATTTATATAAGAAATTTAACATTGGGTTCCCGACAAATATTTAATCTATTTAAAATCTCAAAAGATATATTTTCAAAATGACATTGTTCAATATTCCAGGAAAATAATATTCCCCCGAACGTCAGTACATAAGTTTGGGAGTACATTACGGCCCCTCCTATCTTTAATAAATTAGAATAGAGTTTATTACGTTGATATTTAAAGCTTAATTAAATGATGTGCCTGGTTGAAGAAATTCGTCTTCATAGTAACATATTGAAAAAAATATTAATATTGCAATAAACTAAATTCCCACGTAGCCGTTAAACTCAAACTTTATTACTATTACGTTGTTTGGTTTTTTCATTTCTGTGTTTTGTGTTTATTTTGTTGTTTGTTTTTTGTTTTATATTCGGAAGTATATTCGGCTCATCGTTTACACACCGGATCACATTTCGTATCTGTTTTTCTATTTCTTGTCCCCCATTTCAACTTACCTTGAAATTCAGTCGTCCCAATTTCTGTTCACTCTGTTTATCCTCTTCGTCGCCCTCTTCAGCATTTTCGGTGAGTTCCTCCATATCAGGCTGAACCTAGGGCATACCAGAACCCAATAACTATTTAGATTAAATAGCGCATTTGATACTTACTTTTTCTTTATACGCCGATCCTAACAATTGTACCGATTTCATATCAACACCCTTCTTACCCTTACCGTCTTTGGTTCGTCGTTTTTTCAAAAATCGCCGCACACAAAAGAATATGATGCCGAATACGACAAGGAATACCAGGATAATAATGGCCACCACACCCCAGGTGGGTATGCCAGTTTTTTCAGCAATAACTTCTGTGACTTTTTCGCCAACATCTTCGACTTTTTTGAGTACCGATTTTGTTGTTGTTTCTTCTGTTGGGAGTTCAGAATTGGAAATAGGATTTAATGGAAGTTCAATTTATAGATGTTGTGTGTGTGTATGTTAGTGTTGTTGCTACTTACCTTCTGGTTCGGCTGTTGATGTTGCGGGTGCTAAAGTCGTTACTTCTGGCAATTTATTAACTCTTTGCTCTTCGGCCTGTTGAGCTATGGATTCGGGTTCCTCTGCTTTATGACTGGCCGATTCGAATGGCTCTGAGGGTGGTATTTCAGAGCCAGAACCATCGACTGTTTCTGCGTTTGGTGGCATTTTGGCTTACTGTGAAGTAAATCAATTAAGAAAAATAAAATAAAATTGCATTGAATACAAATGTTTGAAATAAGGATTTAAAATTTCGTCGTGTAGAAGTTTACCAAACCAACCAGACCACACCATATACCATGCTATATTCAGGGCAATTTCTTGCTATTCGATATTTGAGACATCTTTTGTGAAATGTTTCATTTGAATGTTGTTTGTATGCTTTTATTTCCCCCCTTTCCACCACAGAAAATGAAAAAGACAAAATGTGTATAATTTTCTATATCCCAAGAATTTCGTATGTGTCACGTACACACAACATAATTGAGAGCAAATAAATACAGTTTCATTTAAATGAGAAATACAGCGATCAAACTTATGAGAAAATCGTGACTTAATTTTCTCAGAATATCCTTAAGATTTAAAAGTTGAAGCATAAGTTGCAAAACGTTACTGTTTTTTAATTTAATTTATATATGAGGGAAGCAGTTTTAAGCGGTACTTTGCCACATCTACCACGAATAAGTAACTTTGTGCGGTTCTATATATTCTGAACATGAAACATCATCTGATCACCATCGAAAATTATAATATTGACCATAACCAGAACCGCAAGCAAAATTTCCTAAACTTTCCAATATTAAAATACGTAGATCCTGTTAAATATTTACGAGTACTTACAAAAATATAATTGGTATCAATATAAAGATTAACCACTCTCCTTGGATATATTATCAACTTCTTGGAACTATGTTCTTCAGAATTAGGCATTTACGCCAAAGAATACAAATTCTGTAATTTTTCACACAAAAGTCTGAGTTTATTTGACCCGCTAAATATTGAATGGTCTTTATCAAAACTGTTATGTTTATTTTTTGGCCAGATTCTCTTCTCCATGCAAAATTTCGGGTCATAATTGTGACCTCTAGAGCGACTAGAAAAAAATACAAAAATAAAGTTGTTGGTTCATTTCATCCTCTTAATATTAGGTTTGGGGAAAAAGAAATTCATTATAAAAATGTCGATAATATCGGAGAAATGATCGACGTCGACCGTCATTTAGCCGTCGTAACATCATACAGGAGCTAAAAATCGACTATAAAATAGTTTTAAACTATTTACACAAAGCTGGATTCAAAAAGATGTTTGGGTGCTACACCAATTAACAAAAACAAAAAAATAAGATATATCGAATTTCCATCTGCGAAGCCTTGGTCAAACGGAATGAGATAGATGAGAAATGGATCACATACGATAATCGTCGTGGTCAAACAGCGGTGAAGCACCTCAAACGATGACCAAACCAGGACTAACGGCCAGGAAGGTTCTGCTATGCATTTGGTTGGATTGGAAGGGGATTATTTATTATTAGTTGTGTTCCACCAGGACAACGTTAGGTCACACACATCTATAGTGACTCGCCAGAAACTTCGGGAGCTTGCTAGGGATGTTTCAATACATCCGCAGTACAGTCCGGACTTGGCACCAAGCCATTATCATCTTTTTCTTGCATTGCAAAATTTCTTTAAAAAATTAGTATCTAGGGAGGATTGTGAAAATCGACTACTAGAGTTTTTTGCAAATAGAGAGCAGGACTTCTATGAGAGAGGCATTATGAAGTTACCTTTGACATGATAAGAAATCATACAACAAAACGGTATATATTTGGCCCAAATTGGACATTACGTGGTAATGATCGTGACGATTGGTCCATAACTATGTACTTGTGTAGACCGACTCAGCTAGTCGAGAAATCGGTATATTAAAAGGTGGGTCTATAACTAATATTTGGGGTATAAATATAATATAAATTCGTTCGTCCTATTTTGGACTTTTCCTTACTGGTAGGTTAATAGAAATTAACTTCTATGACAAAAAATTGACTGTTGACAATTTTTTTATCTGGTATTACAGTTTCTCAAGAAAGTGAAGCGTAGAACTGATATCCAATTTAGATATCAAATCAAACTCAACAATGTATTTCCCGTTCCATATTTCTGTATCAATATGCCTCCATATTTTTATGGAACACATTTTTCAAGGTCAGCATTTTTTCCCTTACGTTGAAATTTTAACATCCTTTTTATATATTCCTGAATATATTTTACATTACACATTACCACCTAAAAGGTTGTACTGAATTTTCCATTCACTCGAATTAGAATGATTACTTTATTTCTACTACTCGACATCTTTTGCAAGGAACAACCCATCTTTGCATACATTAAAACATTACAAGGAAACAACGCCAGGACTATTTTGCAAAATTGTCACATTTCCGTATCCAATTACTTTCAATATTGAGATGCTCTCACTTTTATGCCATTAACATAAAAGTGCTTAGTTGGCGTTTATCTAAACCTGCTGGGTTTGTGTGTTATCTTATCGTCGCTGTCGCTGTTGTTGTTGCTATTTGTGGTTTGTTTTCACACTGATGTTGCCTCAGTTCATCAGCATGTAAAATGAAACGAACGCCTACTCGTTGTTTTATTTTGTGTTTTTTTTTCTTCTGATGTTTCTATCTCCCGTTGTTCCGACGCCTAGTTGGCATTTCATTCTTATTGAAGTTTTTCTCATTTTGGTTTTTTGTTGTTGTTATGATTCTTCTCTAGCGAATGCATTTATCCATATGACCAGCAAGCCATAAAGCTCAGTCATTCAACAACAAACCATCTATCCTTTGAGCGATACTTTAATCGAAGTACACCACATGCCGGGCAAACAAGAAGAATAATAAAAAAAAAATCTCCTGTCAATATGACAAACACAATATTCAAACAACGATGAGATGACATTCTAAAAATACATTTATGCGTCGTTATTTTTTGTTTTGAGTTTGAAATTGATTTAGCAATCAATGTTTCTATGGAAAAAATAAAGAGGAAATTCAATGATTATGATTGCATTTTAAATGGGGAAGCTGGCCCGAGTGGATATTGAATTTAATAGATTTTTTAAGAGTTTTCTTTGATTACTGGCCGTATTGAAATCTAAATTATTATTTCCATGGAATTTTCGTAGCAATATCCGGCAAGTGTGATCGTTGCTTTAGACACGTCCATGTGTTTTTAATTGATTTATTTACATCCGCATTTGTATTAGTGTCACGTAGCGTATGAGTGCTGAACTAATTCTGTAGCACTTATACGCCGCAATGAAGTAATCAAATATTCACACACACTCACACTGACACTCAAACATTCAACCGTTCGTATTGTAACCATTTTCATAATTTATACACCCCTCTATACAATTACGCACACACACGGTAGCAAAACAAATGAAGGCTATAAAATGTAATTGTCTTTTGTCTAAAATATGGCATAAATTTGCATAAATATGAAGATTAAATATTTAAAAATACATTTTATTCAAATATGACGTGGGTTTAGTTCAAGGTTAAATTACATTTTAATGAGGGACTATTTACAACCTATGCCGCTAAGTGATTCCAAGAGGATTATTCTATTCTTTGTTTTTTTTTTCATGAACTTGTAACCCATTTACCATTTTTTATAAAACCTATGGAATGTGGGACAATATTATTCGATATGAATTCAGATATTTATTTTAAACGGTAAAATATGTAGTTCTGGTCAAGACAAGAAGAAGCTGGCTGGCAGCATCTGACGTTTCCATTTGAAAATTTACAATTTTATAGAATGGGGATGAAGCACTGGTCCTAAACCCGAAGAACATGAGGCCAATGAAGACACGTATTGTTTCTGGCAGCAATCGGGTAATATTTAGGGGTTTTAAGTGGGCCAAAAACTTTTTTGCCAGTTTTTCTGGTCGCTCTAGAAGTTACACAGAGAAAGATATATATTTTCATGATAATGTGTAAGCATTTTGAGTGAAAAATGGGGAAAAAATATTTCTAAAAGGCTTAGAACGGAGAAGAAGTTGACAGTATATCCAAGAGGAGTGGCTGAGCTTTAAATTGATGCTCGGATAGGGGATTTAAACTAAAATATTTACATGTGGCTTTGTGTTACGATATTGTTTAGTTTTACCATTGCCACACTAGATGGCCTAAATGCTATGAAGTTTTACATGATGTTCCGGTTATGGTCGAGGTAATTATCGGGTGCAAAACAAAAATAGAAAAGTAGTTCCTAAAAGAAGCACATCGAAGCAATTTTTCACACGTTCTGAGTGGTACACTACAATTTATTTGTCTGAATTCTACTGAGAAATTATATAAAAAGAGACGAGCCACACCCTGACAATCCTAATTCTATAAAACCAATGGTCGTTTGACTACCCAAAACATGGAATTGAGCAGTGTATGGTTCACGAAGAAGCTCATCTTCATTGTTTGAAGGTTTCTCTATCGGAGTGGAAAAATTGCTTTGACTGACAGTTGGTTTGAGTAAAATAAAATTGCTTTGATATTTTTTGGTCCGTTCTCATATTTGTGATATAGAGATATACAGTAGACTTTGTATCCTACACGCATTTAACTGTCATACTGAATGGTGTTGTAATTTTAGTATTCAAATGAAAATTCCATTTTTATACCATCAGCCTTATGACTAATGTGGGTATTTACAATTTGATCATCAAAATCCTTTTCAGACAATTTCGAGTCGATTTACAAATGTTCGTCCGCCTGTCTGTCTGTTTGGCTGGTGCGCATGATAACTCTCGGAGGAAGTAACCGACATCATTTAAACTTTGCACATCCTAACTTTAGGTTGGGGAAAAAAGAAATCCATTATTTTTATATGAATTGTAGGACTTTATTTGGCATGTTTCGGAATGTTCGATTTGTTCAAATATGCGCCGTTTTGTTGTATGATTTGTTGTCATTTTAAAGGTAACTTTGTAATGCTTCTCTCATAGAAGTCCTGCTCTCTATTTCGATTTTCACAATCCTCCCTAGATACAAATTTTTTATCATTAAAAAAATTTGCAATGCAAGAAAAATATGATAATTGCTTGGTGCCAACAAAGCTCCCGAAGTATCTGGCGAGACACTATAAATATGTGTGTGGCCTAGCATTGTCCTGTTGGCCAATTCTGGCCAATTGCTGTCTTCAAACGGTCCAGTTGTTGACAGTAGAGATCAGGTCATATGGAAGCAACTCATAATAAATAATCTCTTTCTAGTCCCACCAAATCCATAGCAGAACCTTCATGGCCGTTAGTCTTGGTTTGGCCACCGTTTGAGGTACTTCACTGCTCTTTAAGAAATGGGTCTATCTCGTTCCGTTTGGCCAAGGCTTTGTAGATGGAAATTCGATCTCTCATATTTGTTCTGTTAATTGGCGTGGCTCCCAAGCATCGAGCTTCTTTTTGAATCCAGGTTTGTGTAAATGCTTTAAAACCGTTTTATGGTCAATTTTAAGCTACTGGGCATGCTAACATGCCGGTCAACTTCGATCATATCTCCGATTTATCGACATAGTTCATATAAAAATAATGGATTTCTTTTTCCCCAACCTAATATTTCTACCAAACATAATTCATGTTTGAAGATAGGGAATATCGGTCAACTCCTTCTTGTACCTCCTTCACAAAATCGTCAAAATTGGGCTAAAAATTGTATAACCTATTATCTTTACCAAGCCTAGATCAAACCATTTTTGATGATAGATACTAACAGTTCCATTCATAGGTAAGCAATATACATTGTAGCGCTGTATGTATTAAGAGACTCTTAAATGGTTTTGGATTCCATTTTGTAGCTGCATATTTTCAGTTTTGGTTCAAATGAAAATAAATTGTTACATTTTGTCAATATGTTTATAGCAACTTGGAACTCGAATTCTTTAAGTTTTAATATTCCTATACTCTACATACAACATATATAGTCAAAACTACGTCAGTCTAATCAAGATTAAATTTTCCAGAAATTACTTAACATTGTCTTGGACAAGGTTTTTTTCTGGATAAAGTTATCAGTAGTGGTTATAAAAATTCGAAAACTTAAAGCAAACGGATGTTTGAAAAAATTCCATTGTGAAATCTTTAAACATTAAGAAACTTTAACATAATATCTAGATTAACACACAAACACAATTTCTTGTTATTTTTTGTTCTATTCATAGATTATGACCACATATCCTGCTCAAAAAAGACTACAACAACTACAAAAGCAATAAAATGTTCCAGATTGAAACCATTGAACTGCACTAAACATCTATAGATGGACACTTATCCACATACATATACATAGGTATGTATGTATGCATGCTTGTAGTTGGTCGACCGCAGTAAGAAGAAGTGTCATTCGCACGACGCCACTTTGTCACAGACTCATGGCTCATGTGGCAATGTGTGTGTGTGTTTGTTACTGCTCTACTGTCGTTTGCATTGGCATGGAACAGCCCTGGCAAAGGAAGACCAAATGATTTCATTGAAATTAGATCAATATCGATGGAGGAAAACTTGCCACGGTTTTGTTGAGTCAGTTGGCAGAGTTGTGTGGTATGTTCTGGATATTGCCTTTGTTATTTTTCTTCTCTTCGAGCCATTTGAATTTTCCTTGCCATCATAATCGAACCGAATAACCTTGACTGCAGTGAACTTTAGAGTTGCCCGGAGTAGTTATGAGTAGAAAGTTTTCATGCATTAACAATGCATGGAGGTTGGTTGTGGCATCATCGTAAAATATAATTTTTGCATGATCCGATACTGTAGAATAACAGCAGCACACACACATACACCGCAAACTAGTGCATCAATGATTATATATCTACTGTGTATTTATTAATTTGTTATGAATTCTTTTTATCCTTATTCTGCAAATTGTTGTTGTTATTGCAGTTTGTTATTAGTTTGCTGTTCTCATTCGTGTCACATTATTCATTCTAGTTTTTCTTCTGTTTCGGGATTTTTTCTATGGCAACTTGACAAATGCTATCAGAGTTCATCATCGTCATCATCATTTCCCTCTCTTGGTAATAAGTGGTCGTTTTTTTTTGTATTGTGTATTGCAATTATGTGTAGAATAACCACAATAATAGAGGCAAAATAAAGACCTCAGGGTTGACATAGTTTGGTTTTTCTCTTCTTATTGTTTTTTGTTGTTATTTTACCTCATTATCGATATGCAATGATGCAAGGTAGCCCGATTGAGATAACAAGAAGAACAAAAAATTCCTGGAAAATTATTTCACAATTTTTAAGTCGAACTCATGGAAAATTCGAAGTAGATATTTTATTATTTATTTATACAATGGGCCTAATTAAATAGATATGGGGACTCTAAGAGATATTATTCGTGGGGCTAATTGTCTTCTACTGGATATGAAAAATTCACACTTATGCAAATTTTTTTCAAATGGTGTATTTGTTTAAAGTCTACATTTTTACGTTTAAGTTTTATTGTAATATACCTGAATGCGATTGTATTCATCAAAGACAATTCCATATTTTTGATTTGGAAAACGTTTTTCAATGGTTTTTGGTCTATACGAATGCAAAGTGTTTTTCGAGAACTATGATGCATAATTTTTCTACAAAGCGACCTATAGATTAAACAAGTACAAAAGTGTCAGTCGGTGTTGTCGATAGATATTAGGTTGCGGAAAAAGAAATCTATTATTTTTATATGACTTTTTTAAAATGCTTCGGATTGCCCGGTTTGGGCCAAATATGTTGTATGATTTGTTTCCATTTTAAAGGTAACTTCATAATGTCTCTCTCATAGAAGTCCTGCTCTCTATTTGCAAAAAACTCTATTATCGATTTTCACAATCCTTCTTAGATACCAATTCCGGAGTTACAAGAGGAAGCGGACCAATTAGTGCAATATTCTGACTTGATCTAGAATTGATAGAGATAATAGGTTGTGCAAAGTTTGGTTCAAATCGGGCATTCTATTCGCCTAATATTGGATTTATAAATATTGAAAAATCTTGACCATTTGTGGAGTGGACCAATGGATCCCATCTAGGCTTCGTAAAGATGATAGGTCAAATCGGACATTCCATTATAAAAATTGTAAATTTTGACCATTTGTGGACTGGATATATGCTGGGTAAAGATGATAGGTTCTGAAAAGTTTGGTTAAAATTGGAATAGTCGGTTCACATAACATTGCAAAACCAATTTGCAGCAAATTTTTTATAATTTTGTGGGGGAGGTACCAGAAGGAGTGGACAGATATTCCCCATCTTCAACTAAGTTTGAAAGAAATTGTACGATGTGCAAAGTTTGGATGAAATTCCAGCCGGCCAGACAGACAGACGTACATTTGTAAATCGGCTACAAATTGTTTAAGGGAACCCCACCCATTCTCGATTTTAATTTTTCAAGATTTTCAATGGGCTGGTAAATCAATACCAATGCTTGTTAAGGTTTGTAACTTTGCACATATATATTTGAAGATTTAAAAGAGAAGAAAAATAATTTACAAAAAATTTTTGTTATTGTTTTGTTGTTGTTTTTTGTAAATAAAGAAAAGAAAAATGATAACTCCTCACTGGAACATCGGAATCCGAAAATTCCAACGGTTTTAGAAAGAGTACATGTCTGGCTCTCGTATGAACTAGGATTATTGACTTCGCTCTAAAATTAACAAAATGGCGGACCTTTGAAAAAATAATTTTGGAAAATCGCCGATTTTTGACCAAAAATCAAGTTAAAAAATAAGGGAGATCTTCACCGATTGGCTTTATCCTAGTTCATACGATAGCTTTACACTCACAGAGAAACGTGTAAAAATTTGGATTCGATTGGGTTATTAGTTTTTGAGTTATCGTGCCCGCCATTCGCAAAAGAGAAAAACGCGTTTAAAGTTTGAGAAGCCCTTTAGCCGTCACTTGATGCTGACACAATAAATCGGCTATATTTTCAAGAGTTCCTG
Source organism: Musca vetustissima (assembly GCF_032173495.1). Classification (NCBI taxonomy): domain Eukaryota; kingdom Metazoa; phylum Arthropoda; class Insecta; order Diptera; family Muscidae; genus Musca; species Musca vetustissima. The sequence goes on along the minus strand of NW_026885117.1, from coordinate 33,632 downwards.
AGATTTTTACTTGAAATTTTGTAGGGACATCCTTGAATTAGTGTAGATTCGAAAAAAAAATTTGACCACGAGAATGGGGGGGTCCCCTTAATCAATATTTCGGGGTCGTATATATGCCATCATTAGCCACAGGGATTAGGGTATAGAAACGTGTAAAAATACAATTTTAATTATTTTTTTTTAATTTCTGGCCTATATACCACTAAGTGTTGCCTGGCGTCATATGACATTTCCATTGGAAAAATGATTTAATGAATTTAATCCTAGCCGACCTTCGTTCAAAGATGTGGTGTGGTGGTAGGTCATAATTTGTCACCCTGACGTCTTCGGAGAAATTCGAAAAAACAGCCTAAATGGGGTTTTCATCGTATAGTGGTTCTGAATCTTATTTTCCTGGCCACTTTTGAACGGATAAAGCTATTTTTACTTGTTTCTAAAGGATACAAAAAACCGTTTTTTTCTTGAATCCAAAATTATCAAATACGGTTCCGTAGTAGCAGAAGAAGGTTCAAAGTGTACCTTGAATTATTTTCTATTTTTTTTTTTTGCATAAACATATGCTTTTATTGTTTTTAATTTCCCAATTTATTAAGAAAGGCAAGCACTGATATATAAACGGTATTTATAAAAATTAAAAATAATTAGAAAACATTTTTTTTTGGAAAATTAAAATTTAATTTTTGATTGCAAAACTTCATTCATTAAGATCGACTCAGAAGATAAAAATTGACTTAAAAATTTAAATTTTAAAGATTGTTTTTCGGAAAATTTGGATTAAACATGATCAATTTGAGGGAATGTTTTTTATCCAATAATAATTTTGATAGAAACATTTGCTACACTATGAGATCTCTAAATTTAAAATGTTTGTTAAATTGAATGCAAATTATGTGAAAATCCCCAGAATACCGACTATATGGGGGTATACCAAACATTTTAGGAGTAGTAACAATGTGTGTGAAAAATTTTGGAAATATTCCCATCTCTATCGTGATTTTAACCGACAGCCGGACATGGCAAAAGATTAAGATAATTACAAAAAAGTTTGAAACCGGCGGAACGATAACACTTTCATGCATCTTGTTCCATATTAATCCCTTAAATGTCTAGACCACTAGGATAATTTTATGACCATTTCGTTATTAAAGACTCAAGTGAGGTAGGTCCCTTATATTCGAGTTCATAAGTTGCAATGCTATTAAACAACAAATGGTCTCAGATCATTTAATAATTGTAAATTTCCTGTTTTGCATATTATGTATTATTATTTATTCCTAAATTAGTTGAAATGTTATGTAATTAAATATACAATATTTAAATCACTGCCTAATGATATTTTTGAAATCACTGTTACCCTATTCACAATTATAGTTTCTTCGCATTAGGAAACCCTGTAGTTTGTTTAGGACACAATGTCGACCACATATACATTATTAGGAAATCTTGCCATTGTTTGCGAAGGTATTCATGTGTACAATACCAAAAAAAAACACATTGTCACATTCAACGTAGACATGTAGTCTCCGGACGATGACTGGAACTGAAAATTTGTCTGCTGCTGAAATTGATATTGTTTTTTTTTTTGTGTTTTAGTTGCTGTTCTTTTATGTGTGACATGTTTAAAGTTCACCAAATGTCCTCAATATAGAATACATGCCCACTTATGTATGTGAAATAATATTAACACACACACAATTCACACATAGATTGAAAATGCTCCCAAACACCATCACTAACGGGAAATGGAACACTACACCATTGTCAGGGCACTGTTGACGTTGTTTTTCCACTATCCCCTACCTTAATCAATGAATGAATGAACGAAAAACGACTACTGTTTGGGGAGAAAATAAAACAACAACTATCGCCATACCAATAAAGCTTATGGCCAGAGCTCTAAATCTACATGAACCGTAAACACTTAGCCACACACTCCTACATACCTACACACTAGGATACATTCATGGAACATAACACCAACAACAAAAATTGAACATGCTTCGTTTGCGTGAGTGTGCTTGTGTTTTTTTGGCAACCAAATAATAAACAACTCGGTTCCAATACATTTTCCTAGATGGGACATTGCCAAGAAAAGAACAACTTTGGGGATGAATGTGTATTTTTCTCGGAATATTTTTCTGTCACCTATTTTCAGCATTGGCAAATATTAAAGCGATTTAGAGAGGATTTTTATGATATGTTTAAAAATGCGTGAATTGAAAAAATACAAACGTTCGTACTTTTTACAGTCTGCACTGTTGGAAGTTACATTTAGTAAATATTATTATTTCTCCTTAAAACGTTTTATTATTTACTTAAATCCGAGGGGTAAAATCGTGCGAATACTAAAATTTTAATAAAGTCCATCACAGTTAAAAACGATTGGAATATTTTCATATACATATGTGCATATTTCTCCCCTCTACAGCACTTTGGTTACATACAAAAGGTGTACTAGGAATCTTTTTGCAACATATTATAACTTATATATGGGTTCAATATATATCGATTTACGAAAAATATAAAAAAAATATATGTAAAATTTTCTGTAATTCTGACGAGATTGTACAATGAAGCTATATTTTAATTTTAATTCATTTGAAGCATACTTCATGTAGGATCATTTACATGAAATCGGACTATAATATGTATTGGAGTTCTAACTAAATCTGAACTGAATTAAGGCCGGAAAATGAGCATGTGTTTAAATTTAGAACCGATTGAAGTTTTAAGGTGGAATAAATACAAGTTAACAACGTACGACCTTTGTAAAGCCACATAGCCCACTATGCCTGATGAGCCGCTTAACCAACGGCGAAACGCGTCGCATAATGTTGGGTACGTAGGTTCTTCTCCTGGCCTTCCTTTTCATTGCAAAACTTAGATCATCAAGCTCGACTCGAAAGAGTATAAATAATCACTTAAAAAAGTTTTTGGGTTATCGTAAAAACAAATGTGACCCGTTCTTACTATCTCGAGCTTAGGCCAATTGATAAAGCAAAAAAAAAAAAAATAATATTTTTGTTAAATATATCCTTCTACTACCTCGATTCCTTTGTGAATTGAATAAACCCGATATAAAAATCAGGTTTATTAACTGAAAATCCAGCTCAAAAATGTAGAAAACCGTAGCTGTTTATTTTTAAGGTAAATATATAATTTGGGGAATAAATGCATTATTTTTTCGATCATTTCTTCGATAAAATCGATAATCGAAGTTGACCAGTATATTAGCATTCGTAACATTGCCAAGGAGCAAAAAATCTACCTTAAAACTGTTTTAAACCATTTACACAAAGCTGTATTCAAAAAGAAGCTCGATGTTTGGGTGCCACACCAATTAACAGAATAAAATAGGATGGATCGAATTCCCATTGGCGAAGACTTGGCTAAACAGGATGAGTCACCATCAGTTTTTTAAACTGATGGTGACTGGAGATGAGAAATGGATCACATACGGTAACCTTGTGCAAAAACGGTCGTGACCAAAGAGCGGTGAGCACCTCAAATGTTGGCTAGGTCACACACATCTACAGTGATTCGCCAGAAACTTTGGGAGCTTGGTTGGGAAGTTTTAATGTATATGCCATACAGTCCGGACTGGGCACCAAGCGATTATCATCCTTTTCTTGCATTGTAAAATATCTTTAATAATAAAAAAATTGTTATCGAGCGAGGGAGGATTGTGAAAATCGACCACTAGAGTTTTTTGCATATAGAGAGCAGGACTTCTATGAGAGGCATTATGAAGTTATATTTAAAATGACAACAAATCATACATATTTGGCCTAAATCGGATATTCCGAAGTATGTTAAATAAATTCCTATAGTTCATATAAAAATAAGGGATTTCCTTTCCCCATCCTAATATAAAAGCTTTGACCGTTCGTTCAATAACAACATGGTATTGTGTATCCGTACCTTTAGGTTTAGGTACAAGAATACACAATTTTTAAGGAAAGTATTTATGTTACCCTTCAAGTCCCATACGAAGTAAATGTTTTCAGAAATCATCAGATAAATAATTCTCATTTTGTTCTACTGTTCCATACTATAAATGACATGTTCATTGACGATAAGATAAAATACAAAAAATCGGCTAATAAAACTTCTCCCAAACCCGACGGAAAACAAATGTCGTATATTTTTGGAATTCCGATGAAAACGAAATCAATTCAATTACAGGCAAATAAATTCCCCAGCTACACAGTGTCATAAACCAAGTGTCTGACAGCAAATAAAACATATCCAATCATCTGTATACACAGATATGTATTCCCAATGTTTGCTACACTCCACCGAGTAAAAATGTTTGTACTCCAATTTTTGTGTAGCATGTATCTATCTAAGCACATCCTTTTGTCCTTAGAATGCTTCTCTCTTACACTCCATCTCCCTGGCATCCTTCCCAAACTGGCTCAAAAGTCATTCAAAACAAAAATTAGGTTATCGCTATTTTTTAAATGTGTTTTTTTTCTTCATTTTTCATCGGTCTTATTGGTGTTTTCGTTGTGTGTATTTCGAAGGATTCTAAATTTAACCTAGCTCATCTTCACCGCTTGCCTTTCGCACAAGATGAAAGCAAACAGTAAAAGAGAAACACAAAAAAATAAATACCAATAAAACGTAAAGGCAACCAGCCAGAAATAAAAAACACAATCAAAATGCGCAGAAGTCAACTTGAAAAGAACAACAACAAATGAAAAATAAAAAAACCGAAAAAACAAGCGAACACGTACAGAGCGAAATCAAGCAAAAACGGCTAGAGAAAGAAGAGAAAAGCCACCTCCAAACTGAATGACAGTTTAAGTGTCAAAACATATATTTCATGGACATTTCCAGTGAATGACAACAGAGTGAGCACACGCACACAAACACACACACAATCACAATGAAATTCCTATTATGAATGCCAACAACTGAAACCCCAACAACCCCCATCTACATACTAAAATTTAATATTTGGGGGTGCCGAGAGTGAGTGTTTTGTTGTGTGGGTACACACAGCCATACATGCTTGCATGGGATACAACCACCAGTAGTGGCTGACGCAGTTACTCGACCGTATGTCCGTAATTTCGCATGTATGTGCTGGCATGTGTGTGGAAATCACAACCACACACACACATACAAATCAAGGCGATTAACTCCACATTTTTTATCGTCGACTAACATAAAATTATTATCAACATTTATGAACAAATAATAAATAAATTATTGCTCGCTCACTCGCTAGCTAGCTGCCTGGCTGGGTCAATTATTAGAGCTGGCGAAGTTAGCCAAATTAAATTAGGGAATTGTCAGATAGACAGATAGTAGTTATATTTATATTCTCTGTCATTATATTACATAACGTGCTGAGTGAATGAGGATAACAACATTGAATATGAAATAACTGAAAAAATATGTACAAACTATTTCAATCGGTTATAATCTAGTAAATACGCTTTTATTTATTTAGGTTGTGGCACTGAAATTATTAAGATTTAGTTTTCTTTCCGACCCTATGTTGATCTATTGATAATATTGGGTCATTGCGAAAAAAAACCTCTCTTCAGTAGTGCTATTCTGTATCTGACGAAGGAATTCCGACCAATGTCGATAACTGCATATTCGGTTGGGGAAAAAGAAATCCATTGTTATTATTTTTTTATTTATTTTTATACCCTTCACCGCACTGTGGTACAAGGTATTATGTCTTTGTTCATATTTTTGTAACAGGCAAAAATAAACGAGATAGACACATGGTTCCTTTTAAGAATATGCAAAGAATCACTTTCTGAGATGATTTATGCATGTCCGTCCCTTTGTCTGTCTATGTGAAATTGTAAACAAAGTACAGGTCGCATTTGTGATTTGAATTGGATGAAATTTGGCACAGCTCATTTATTTGGCCAAAGGATGAACTATATTGAAATTGGGAAAAATCGGTTCAGATTTAGATATGGCTCCCATTTATATTTTCATCCGATTTACTGTAAATGGTGCACCAAAGTTCCTATATATCTTTCGATTTGCACGAAATTTGGCACAACATACTCAATTGAGTCCAAAACGACGTGTGCCAAGTTTTGACAAAATCGGTTAAGATTTAGATATAGCTCCCATATATAATTTCGTCCGATTTAAGGTAAATGGTGCACCAACTTCCCTATATATCTTTCAATATGCACGAAATTTGGCACAGCGTATTGAATTAGGTCTGGAATGATGTGTGCTATGTTTCGTGAAAATCGGTTCAGATTTAGATATAGCTCCCATTTATATTTTCGTCCGATTTAAGGTAAATGGTGCGCCAAGGTCCCAAAATATCTTTATATATGCACGAAATTTGACATAGCGTACTTATATATATATATTTATATTAACTCAACTTCCCGTTACACAAGATAAAAAAAACTCATCACCTAAACAACACTAAAATGTGGTTAAATTCCATCCGTTTTTTTTTCGTTGGTAGTCAGTTAACAAAGAAATACTGAGTGACAATTTTACGTCACATTTTAATAGCTCGACATAACTGAAGTCAACAGTTCATGTTAATCAGACTTAACTTAATTTTGTTTTACAAAAACTCTGTTGGTTGCCTGTTCTATTGGATAGTATATATTTGTTTGTGAGTGTGTCTGATTGTTATTTTTATACATTTCTTATTGCTGTTTTTGTTGTTATCCATGTACGTAGTATGTATCTGAGTTTACGTATTTTGTGTTTCTATAATAAAAAGAAATAAGGAAAGACAAAAAAATAAAACTGATATAAATTACAACGAATTTGGGAGGGGTCTACGATAAGTAGATACTTGTCAATGCGAGAAATGTAACTTGAATTTACTTGGCTTTTGTCATTCATTATTATGGTGTTGTTGTTGTTATTGCCACTGACTATGATGGATGAGGAATGCATAAAACATCAAATAAAATACATTTCTTTGCTCTTTTCTATGACTTCTGTTAAGACTTTGCCCTAAATAAACTTCTTCTTCTTCTTTGAAATAAGGAGGAAGTTATTTAAGTAGCAGAGCTGCTTTAAATATTGAAAGAAAAAAAATATATATACCTTTTAGGTGTATCATTGGATTACATTAAAGTAATAATCTGTGAAGAAAATTCAATGAAATTCTATTTTAGCTGGAGGTCATTTATGAATTATTTTGGGAACTCTGGAACATCTGTTATGAAGGTAAATAAAATTTGTAACTATTAATTGAATATCTTCAATGTCGCTACTGTGTTTACGCATTGCAAACAAATGACAGTATTGACACAACTCATTCGAACTTTTGAAGGTTTTAACAGAACAAATTTCATATCATAAGTTTTATATGTTTCTGTGTTAAATCGATTTCTAGCTTGACAAATATTTTGTCAAAGTGTCAGTCGTAAGTTGCTGCTGGCACAGAATGTTTACATATTTATTGTTCTTGGAATATCAAATATTCAGCTTTCTATAGGTTGATCTATTTTTACGTCCACTTTATGAAGTATAAATGGGCATTGATCATTAAATACATGATTATTAATACATTTTATTTTTATATTATCCACAATAAGATGGAATTTATGTATTTCCTTCACAGCCCACCAAATGACAGAAAGTATTCAATATGATTTCTGATTGTCTTAGTTAGTGTTGACAATTTGAAAAAGTTGTCTTACATACATATATCACTTTTGTAGCATTTTTATTTTTTTATGGAATTGTTCACAATTGTTGGTATTATCCCAAACAAAATTTGTCGGTATTTGCCTAAATTCCCTAAAATACAGAACTGTCTAGTTATACCCTAGACAACTATGTTGTCAGGATATTATAGCTTTGTGTAGAGTTTTCAACGAGTAAAGGAAATTTTACATGTATGATGTCCAGAAGACCCGTCGCAGTGCGCTAGTTTTTGACCCAAGATAAAACCGCCCTTATGCCTCGATCACCGTCTGTTCATTACAATTTGTAAGCTCGATACTGCCCAAAGTTATGGATCAATCGTCACGAAATTTGCATGCAGTATGGGTTCTGCCTTTAGGGGATGAAATTGACCAACAACATTATTTTTGTCTGTTTTGTAGTCTACATGCCACAGTTATGACCGGAAAAATACCAAGAATCAAAAATACAGACATTTCATTTTAAAAATGTTTACCAAATCATCAAAATACTGAAAATCCGGAGTTACCGCTATGTGGAGGCTAACTGGAAAGAAATAGACCGATGACAAAAAACATAAACACAACATACCTAATAAGAATCCAAAATACCAAATTAAAAGACAATTGCAAATATCAAAATCCTTATAACACAGAAAAAACCCTTTAGATGGGGGTATTCGAAAACAATTGGAGCCGCATATCATCGGCTGCCCTGACGATTTATTAAATGTCAACAATTATCCTTGGTATGATAAAATACTGCAATTTTCACTGTTTCGTGAGTTATGTACGTTCGATTTACTCATTTTCATATAAATTTGTCATTTTGTTTGAAACACCTCGAAATCGCCGGAACCCCATAAATCTGAATGAAATTCTATTTAAATTTAGCCAAGTCCGTCTGTTGAAATCACGATAGGGATTGTAATATTTAAGATAGATCTCTAAAATTTTGCACAGCATATCTCTTGAATATTCGGTAATTTGGGGAAGCTGGACACGTTTTTTACGTATCACGTACTGAATTCGCAGTAATTAAGTTTTTTGTAGTCGTATTTGGTAACAAATCTCCCTCCCATAAATTGTTAATATTCGCCCTCTTTTTATATTAAAATACTTAACTCTTGTGTTCCGCATTTTGAGTTTTAGTTGTATTCCACCTTAGTAGAAGGATATTCGGAATGCGAATGTATGGTTTTTAAGACGATTTTGCTTCGAAGGTTCGAAAATGGGATATAATGATACCTACCGATTTTCGTTATTTGTAATATTGAGCGTGAAGGAAGGTATTGTAATGCAAACATGTTAGCTTCGAAATTGAGCTTTATCGGTCTTTATTTAGGCATAGCTCCTCATATAATAACTCATGTGATAATGCGAAATGTTCGGTAATTTCTATACGATGTAATCAGTATTGGTCCCGCTTTAGGTGTATTATCCAGGGACGTAGGCATACACATTTTTTTGCAATGAACCAACGTGAAGTAAGTCATATATCTTGGGACACTAAATTGCAGTATTTTGGGGATTTTATACACATGTTCCACCCTACCATGCGCCGTTAAAATAGGTCCACATTTTGGGATTTTGCTATTTTAGGAAAGATCTTCATTAAAGATTGTAGAAATTCCTCTTCACAAAACTGAAGACACCGACGAAAGGAAAACTTTTTTGAGGATACCGAATCTAAGCGAAAGTTCTGCAATAATTTTGAAGTACGTTTATGTGCAATCAACAATATGTTGAAATGTGCAATGTGCGGAGTTTCAAGTATGTCTTAAATCTGAAAAAGCAATGTCTATACCACATTTGTATCCATATTGACAATTTACAAGATACTTTTTTTTCAAAATCTTTCTCTGCAGATTTGTGTAGGCACTATTTTAAGTATCTGCTTTATCAGTATCTTTAGTTCCCATAGATCATATGTTTTATTTAACCAACCTAGACTTTGTGTATTTAACCCTCACCCGAAAAAGTTTAAACATATGTGTACAATAAACTTCACAGCGTATCGAATTAAATCAATACCCCAACAGCAACAACAATAATAATACCTCAAACATAATGTTGTTGTTATTGTAGTGCGTCTGGTTCGCTGAACCAAAAATTTAAAGTTTGCCAATAATTAATTTGTTTAATTATAAATTCTAGTTTATAGTTTGTTTTGATATAAATATTTGTAGACAACTGAATTTTAAAATTAGTTTCAAATTTGACTCTCAACTTAGCGCACACAATACGGTGGAGTGGATATGGAAAAAGAAAAAGTTTCTCTACTTATTTGGGTTACGCTGGTTTTAGTTATTCGGGAGAGTTTTGGAGCTCCTATTACCAAAGACAATGACGATTTCTTATTGGAAGATATGATTTTTGATACTCTTAGAAATGGTGCTATAGCTCCAGCATTAAAATGGCCCAATGCCACTGTATATTATCGGATAGATGAAAGCTTTGGTAAGCTATGGATTTGGATTATTTTTGTTTGATATTTATTTGTATTTTTTCTTATAGAACAAATCCAAAAGGATGCCATATTAACGGCCATGAATTGCATACGGGATGTCTCATGCATTCAGTTCTATGAGGCCAATGAAAATACCACGGATTATGTTAATATTATACCCTCGGAAACAGGTGCTTGCAGTTCTATGTTGGGCTATCGTGGTGGCGTTCAAATACTCCAATTCGCCAAGGAGAGGAAAAAATGTTTTAATCCCATTATTATTTCCCACGAATTGCTACACACCTTGGGCTTCTATCATGAACACATGTCATGGATGCGCGATGACTATGTCACAATAAATTGGGATAACATTGTACCGGGTAAAGAAATCTTCTTCCACAAATTGAATAATAAAACCGTCTCGGACTATGGTTATGGCTACGACTATGACAGTATTATGCACTATGGCCCGCTGAGTTTTACATTGAATAATTTACCAACAATAACACCGCATGACAGTAATGCCAAAATTGGCCAACGTCAAAATTTAAGTCCCAAAGATATTGGCAAATTAAATGCCATGTATAATTGTCCGATTAAGGGGCAGGAGATGGGTTCTCAGGAAATGGTTGGAGGTGAGGAGAATGGAGAAAGTGTAGAGTATGAAGATCTAGAAGAGGAAGAAGATGCGGATTATGAAAACAAAATTGATGGTGAAACTGAAGAAGAAGAAGACGGCGAAGGAGATGAAGAAGTTGATTATGAAGATGAAATGGATGAAGAGTTTGTAGAAGAAGAACAAAATACAAATGAGATTGATAAATAAGTGAAAGCAGATAAGGCAGAGAATCTTTATCAACAAAATGAATAAAAAATGAACGAAAAGAAAAAAAAAAACAGAAATATAAACGCAATAACTTTTTTGTGCTAATTTATGCATTTTATTTTGTGTTATTGGGGAATGCTGGATTGAACCATTCTGCAAAAAAATATTTTGCTGTGAAATAATAACCCCAAATAATTTAGGCAAAATTTAATTTTGGCAAACATTTTTATACCCTCAGCCTTATGGCTAATGAGGTATATGACCTTGAAACGACAAAAAAGTACCTTATCGAAATATTGGCTTTAGACCCCGTTTCATTGAACCAAATCCCTTTCATAGAATTTGTAGTCGCTTTACAAATGTCTGACCGGTTGGTGTGCACGATAACTCTCGAAGAGAATAACAAATTTCATTCAAACGTTGCACATCGTAATATTTCTAACAAACTTAGTTCAAGTTCGAAGATGGGGAACATCGGTTCACTCCTTCTGATACCGTCCCCACAAAATGGGGGTTTAACCCAAATTTTTACCGCAAATTTTGACCGAAGGTAGGACCTCGCGGTTCACTCCTTCTTCAAACGGTCAAAATTTTCAATATTTATAGATCCAATATCAGGCGAATGGAATGTCCGATTTGATCTAAACTTTCCAAAACCTATTGCCTTTACCAAGCCTTGATCAATCCGATGGTTTGACCCATTGACCCTCCCTTTCTGGTACCCCTCCCACGAATGGTCAACATTTTCAGTATTTAGTCCAAAATCAGGCGAATGGAATGTCCGATTTGATCCAAAATTTGCACAACCTATTATCTTTATCAAGCCTTGTTCAAGTCGGAAGGTGGGACCCATTGGTCCACTCTTTCTGGTACCTGCCCACAAATGGTCAACTTTTCAATATTTATGAATTCAATATGAGGCGAATGGAATATCGGATTTGACTTTGCACAACATATTGTCTTTACTGGGCCTAGATCAATTTCGAAGATGGGAACCTTGGTCCACTTTATAAACCCAATATCAGGCGAATGGAATATTTGAACCAAACTTGACACAACCTATTATCTTTACCAAACCTAGATCAGGTACGAAGGTGGGATGTGTCCCCTTCTTCTGGTACCTCCTCTAAAAAGGGTAAATATTATTAGGTTTGTAAAAAAGAAATCCATTATGTTTATATGAACTATAGGACTTTATTTAATATGCTTCGGAATGTCCGATATGCACAGTTTTGTTGTATGATTAGGTGAACAGGTTTGGCCACCGTTTGAGATGATTCACCGCTTTTTGAACAGGAAAGCTTATCGTATGTGATCTATTTCTCATCTCCAGTTACCATCCGTTTAAGAAATGGGTCTATCTTATTCCGTTTGGCTAAGGCTTCTCAGATGGAAAATCGATCCATCCTATTTTTTTCTGTTATGGAGTGGCACCCAAGCATCGAGTTTCTTTGTGTAAATGGTTTAAAACAGTTTCATAGTCGTTTTTTAGCTCGCGATGTTGCGACTGCTAATATGCCAGTTAACTTCGATCATTTCTCCGATGTTATCGACATTTTCGACCTGCCTAAAAAAATTTTTCCCAACTTAATATCAGTCGACAACACCAACTAAAATAATGTTTTTTTCAAAATTTCGCCATAGGATTATGTTGTGGAAAAATCATGTAACGGAGAATACTTACAATAAAGTAACGTTGAAAGACTTAAAAAACATTTTTTAAAAATTCACCTTGAAAATTAAGAAAAAAATCCAACTCTTTAGTCTCGAGAAACCCGGAAAAATATTCTTGCTTATAGTTGTAATACTCTTTGCAAAAATATTTGTTAAAAACCCATGATTTTGCTGTGACTATTTTTGGAAAATATTATGTAAAAAATCACCCTTACTCCTTAAAAATTAGTTTTCAAAAAAGATTCACAACTGTGTCTAATTAAGCTTCGCATTTTTCCTTTTTTGCCACTGTAAACAGCAATAAAACACAGTTTGTTTCATGTCCACATTGTTTTGGACATTTTTGACAATTCTTGTCAATCACAAAAACCACTTAAGAAACCTTGTTCTTAATTACCATAAGATGGTTTACACATAAAACATATTGAGGTATTGTGAGCAAATGTAATCAATTTATGGTCACTGCTGTTTGTGGCAGTGAGAAAATACGTAGACGATTAAGCTTCTTTAGTCCCAATGAATATTTCAAATATTTTCTTTAGATGAAGGGGGAGGATATGAACAGGAAAAAATAAATTAGAATTCATTATTAGATTTCATGATAAATTATTCACAAATGGTTTTGTTAAATATAAACAAAAGGGATTCCCACAACCATTCGCCAATGATGTTGATGACGATGATGATATTCATAATGAAAGTATCCTTACAGAATAAAAAAACAAAAGGTTTTTGGTTAAATAGCATCCCCGTTTCCATTACAAAGTGTTTGACTAACCCTTTAATATGGCCTCTAGCATTTGGTATTATTTTCCCAAGCTAATTAATATCAAGCGATTTACCCAGTTGCAAAAGGGAAGAAAAAAAACGAATATACGAAACAAATTTCATAAAATGAGATCTGCATCTTTTTATTTGAATCGTTGTTTTTTTCTTTCTTGGAAATAACTTCAAGAACGTTTAACAAAGTATAGCTTCCAGGTATAGAACATACCGCCGCCACCAACAATCCCCTGTTGTCCCCCCACTCACACCATATCCTGTGAGGGCAATTTATCAAATACTCCCACAATGCTTTAAGTGGCAGAGGAACAGAGAAAAATTGTGTATCACACACAAGCACACACTTTCATACTTAGCAACGTATGTATGTGTGTATATGAATTCGTCCTAAGGCATGGAGGTGTTCTGGCCAAGATGCATACAACATGGTCGTTATAATACACAGCTGTCAGTGACTGTGACGGTGGGGAAATGGTGGGCAATCGTGTCATAAAAAAATCTTCAACAAAATCAGGCGTAAAATTGTTTTTTTTTTCTTTCTGTCTTTTGCTTTGTTTTTTCATTCTGTTTTAGTGGTTTGGTTGTAAATTATATTTGCCAATAAAAAAAAAAAAACGTAGATGTAAATTAAATTCTTTATTATCGTTAAACCTAAATCTGTGATTTTGTTACTTTAGCTACAAGGGAGTAAGATGTGGGATTCGTTTTGGATTAGTATATTATCTTTTGAGAAGTTGAATATGAATATGGCTGATTTGGAGGAGCAAGAAAATTCAATGTATGTGTGTGAGGGCATTTTAATACAACACACAGTAATATATTTTTGAAAGTGGTTTAAGTCAATTTTATGTTCATATACACATCTTGGATTTGTAGAAAATTGTACATTACAAAATTGCACAAATCCGTAATCGAAATTAATTGCACAATCTGTGAAAAAAATCAAACCCAAACCTTTTAATATATAACAAAAAATGGACTTAAACCACTTTCAAAATAAACTACTCATTTCTAAACTTCTGGCGAAATATTTCCACATCGTTGGAGCTGTCAAATACAGTATTGAAGTTGAGTATTTTAATAGTGGTCAACTGTGGTGCTTTGGCGAGTGCGTTTGACTTTATTTCATTTTGTATTCGGGACACGTATTCTCTACTAATTTGGTGCAAACTGACAGTTTCGTAACAGGGTACAGAGGGTCTAATTTACAATGTTTTTCTGTCCTAACTATTTGATAAGATTTGTTCATTTCATAGTGCTAGCACTATTTGCGACGCTTCTTCAGGACTTCTTTATGGGTATACTTAGGAATTGATTTGAATAAATTTTCGAAATAAAATGATTTACTTTCAAGGGAGAACACACATTTACAAATGTAATACTCCAAAAAAGTGCTGTAAAAGAATATTTTTTTAAAAATCTTCGTTTATAGCTGCGACAGTTGATGGACAATGAATATTTGACAATAATCGTTGTTTTAGTCTCAGTATACCAAAAGAAAACAAAGGACGTTGTCGCCCTGATGTTGTCAAGGGCTACAGAAGTTTTCAAAAGGGGTTGGGGAACACATAAATAAGATCCATATACAAAATTATTAAAAAGGCATATCCCATTTTAATGTATAATTTTTAGTTCGTAGATCTAGATCAGATCCGTATAAAATATTTTAAAAAAACATGATTGTCCCATTTTATTGACCAGAAGAAGAGGACCGACCTTCGGATTCCATCTAGTATTGGTAAAGATAATAAGTTGTGCCAAGATTGGTTCAAATGTAACATTCCTTTTACCAGATATTGAATTTATATACGTTGACAAGTTTGACCCTTTGTGAGGGAGGTACCAGAAGTAGTGGACTAATTAGTCCCATATTCGGACGTGATCTAGGCTTGTCAAAAAATAGGTTCTGCAAAGTTTGGTTCAAATCAGACATTGTATTCGCGGGATATATGAATTTACAAAATATTGAAATTTTTGTGGGTTTGTTGGGTACCATATTTGGACAATGGGTACCATCTTTGGACATAGTCTAGGCTCGCTAAATATAATATGTTGTACAAAGTTTGGTTCAAATTGGACATTCCATTCGCCGGATATATGGATATATATATATATATATATATATATATATTGAATTTGATTATTTGTGGGGAGGAACCTAAAGGAGTGGATCCCATCTTCGGACTTGATATAGTCTTGATAAATATAATAGGTTCTGCAAAGTTTGGTTCAAGTCCGACATTCCATTCGCCGGGTAATGGACTTATAAATATTGAAAATGGAACTTTTATGAAGGTTTGATTTAAATCGGACATTGCTATCTCCTGATATTGAATTTACACACATTGAAAAAATCATTCTTTGTGAGGGAAGTTCATGAAGGATTGTGCCAATTTGTCTCATTGGCTTGGTAACTTTTAGAGGTTCTGCAAAGTTTGGTTCAAATCTGACATTCCATTCACCTGATATTGAATTTATTAATATTGAAAATGTTGACCATTTGTGGGCGAGACACCAGAAGGAGCGGAGCAATTAGTCCCATATTCGGACTTGATCTAGGCTGGGTAAAGATAATAGGTTGTACAAATTGAAATGTAATCATTTCGTGGGGGACGTACCAGAAGGAATGGACCGATATTGCTCGTTCGAACTTAACCTAATTTTAGAGGAAATATTATGATGTACAAAGTTGGGATGAAATGGAATACTCTCTTCCAGAGTTATCGTGCACACCAGTCGGTCCGATAGGCAGGCAGAAGGACATGCATAAATCGACTACAAATTGTCTAAAACGGGGTTGGTCCAAAGAAACATGGTGTCTAAAACCAATATATCGATCAGGAACATTTTTGCCGTATAAAAGTGTATATAACCTCATTAACCATAAGGCTGAGGGTATAATTAGTCTGAACCTTTTTATAGAGGCTATGAAAAACGATGAATTTATATGGAGCATTTTCTGTATTTTTTTTATTCATTCTCCAAGAACCTGAAATACCAAGTTATAGCCAATTCGATTAGAAATTCGTCGAAAACCTGTGAAATGTTTATTTGGAACTTAAAAATTTCCGAAGATAAATTTTTACCTATCAAGAACACCTAAGGATACTTTAAAGCTATTTGGAAAGTGCACATTGGAGCATCAAAACATCTAAATTAAGGCGAATCTTTATATGGGCTGTATTTAAAAATCCGCCATGCCATCCTAGTTCCTATAAGTAATAACAATGTATGTGCAAAATTTCATTGGTGCGTGCGTGAGACTTCCTTGGTCATTTCTTCAAAAGATTCGTGTTAAATGAAAGGTGACGAATCATGGATCAATTTATATGAGCACAAAACATAAAGGCAATGGGTCTTAAATATGAGCCAAATCTAACGAATGTTTTTGGAGAAACACTCCGAAGTAAATGGGTTTGCCTCGTGGATACTGTTCTGCTTGTGAAACGTAGGACTGTTAATACTCAGCGGTACAAGACATTTAGTTGGCCTGGAATCTTCTGCGAAATTTGGTAAACGAAGAAGGGAATAGGAATCGTGGAAATTTTGGGTATTTTTTATTTTTATTCCCACAGAAGATGATGCTAACACGCCCAAAGAGCGAATCAGTATCTTTATATCTACATACAATATATTTTGTAAAATATTAATAGGTTTTGCCTGGAATCCGACTAGATTTTTGTTGTTATTCTACTTTAACAAATTTGCTTAGCTGTTGCTGAGGCCCTGGAATTCTGATTTCAAACAAGGTTCGAAGGAAAATAAGGGCTGGACATATCTCATTCGACAAGGTGAAGAATGAACCAGCACCATCATAGTGAACCAAGGATTCACTATGATGGCACCACAACCATATCCAGTGTAGGATCCTAAATTTCCCTAAAATTTTTGGAAGTCGGTTAGGATGTTAATACCAGTATCCCCCTTAATCTTCAAGAAATTCAATAATCAATCAACATATTTCTTTAAATATATAGTATTTTCTATGTCTCCCATTTTGCAATGCCTGTAATGTATAATCTACATTTTGTTTTAGAAATTACAAAACTTAGTTCTTTAAAATTTGACGAAATAATGGTAACATTCAAATTGCTTTGTCTTACAGATAATCTAAATTATAGACAATTTTACCAGACTTCAGTTTAATTTTCTATAGGTTATTGTGTCATTCACAAATTAATGATTTATTCAATACGTTTTCCTATAATTCGTTTATCGGCAATTACTATAAATATTTTAAACATTATATGTACGTACATATGTGACTATGGAACAAGCCCTTCTCATTCAATGCCTTCAAATTTTTCTGTCTTTCTATTGAAAATTATTTGAAAAGGTTTCTTTGGGCAATAATTTCCTAATGTTGCCAGTAGTCCTGGCAGCTAAGTGAACTTGTTTGTGGGGTTTTTGGCAAGTAAATTGTGTCAAAAAATAAATTGCTGTCAACCCTTATAAATGATGGCAGTTTCTGTTGTGGGTAACAACAAAACCTACAACAGTATTTAAGGACAAATGTTGGAAGGATGGAATCACATACGATAATAGTACACATTTTTTTCTCCATCTAAAACAACAATGTGTGTATATTTCAGGCGAATTTTCTTTAAGAAAGTATTCTAAAGTAACATCTAATGTTTATAAGTTTTATTACAAAATTAAGGTATATCAATTTTGTTTTAGCAACAAAATCCCTCGCTCTGCTTAGTTTTGCTATTATATTTAACAAATCACCAATAAATTTTCGTTCGATTCATCGAAGCTTTTTTCTCTTGTATTGAAAATGTCTAGAAACCCAAATCCAATGTCTGTTGTTTGCCAATGATAACAGCAACAACAAACAATGCCAAAGGCAACAACGTCACATAATCAATATCATTCAAACGAGCATAGTCACCACCACCACCACCTCCTTCACCATGGTGGCCAACCAACCATTATCAAATGCCAGCAATAACAACAAGAACAACGACAGCAGCAAGAATGATTGTAACAAATCTTTGTAGAAGATACTTAAAAAGAACGTCCGAAACCTTTTTTCTTTAGAAACTCTTCTTCTCCGCTACAGCTCTTCCAATTTATTTGTATTGGATGTGGTTGTTGTTATTCTGTTTTGCTATATAAATAATTCAGCAATACTCTACTAGTCATCTTGTGTTTCATTGTGTCTCCATCCCCCTAAAATATACAGAGTATCCAAAAAGAGATGATTTTTTTCTTTTCTCATTTTCTCTCTCGCTCTCATTCTCTTGTTTTTTACGTTACGGTTTTCAATGATATAAAAAAATTGTTTCCGATTTCGCATTTGCAAAGGGTGGAGGGAGCATTAATAGTACTAAGTGTTATGGGGGTGGGGGAGAAAGAAAGACTTTCTTTCCACTTTTCTCAAGTATACTTGTGTGAGAGTGTGTATGTACGTCTGTGAACGTGAAGTGTGTCTGTGTCTTATTGTGGCGATAACATTTCTGAACCAAACTTTGGTTGCTGAAATTGTGATTAGTTTTTTTTTCTCCTTTATACATTTCAACATGATGAAATGATGTTTTACACTAAAGTGGTATTTTCATTTCTAACTCGTACATTTTAATGTCGCAGATGATATATATGTAAGCAACGTGAAATTAATAGGTCGTCCATATCTATTTGAGTTTGTCCATATTTTACAATAACTGGACATAGAAAGTACGAAAGGTCTAACTAATTATATAGGTTCTATTAGGATTACTGTTTAATTTATTTTTTGGAATTTGACCTATTTATAAAATCACTGTTTCGAGAAAAACGCGTTTAAAGTTTGAGAGGTCCTTCTGCCGTCGCCTAGTGCTGACACAATATCTTCAAGAATTGTTGAATTTTTCATATAAAATTGTAAAGTCACATTCTTGAATTAGTGTTGGTTCGAAATAAGTAGAAAATCAAAATTCAATTCTTTGAAACAGAGAATAAGATTAAATTAAATCAAAGAATAAATTTCGGTTATTAATTTTTACCAGCTTCTTTCTTAGTCGGTATCAATGCTTCGGAGTTGAGATATTAAAACTGACGTCGAATTTGAACCTTATGGGCATTCATTCACTTTTGAAACTTCCGTATAATACAATTCCATTATATTTGGTTGGGGGAAAAGAAATCCATTACTTTTATATGAACTAGGAATTTATTTAACATTCTTCGGAATGTCCGATATGCAGCGTTTTATTGTGTGATTAGTTGCCATTTTAAAGGTAACTTTATAATGCCTCTCTCATAGAAGTCCTCCTCTCTATTTGAAAAAAAAAACTTTCACAATCCTCCCTAAATACCAATTTTTTGTCATTAAATGATTTAAAACAGTTTTATGGTCGATTTTCAGCTCCTGGGCGATGTTTATACATTACGACAATTTCGCCGATGTAATCGACATTTTCGACAAACGGCCTACCTGTGCGAGGTGAATCTTTAACATTAAAAATTCCTGAACGGAATCTACGAACCAAAAATTCCACATAATTGCCTGTTACAGTATCGGAACCATAAACACCATTCACAAGTTTGGCTGATTGACTTGCATTTTAGCCTTTGTCAAAGCAAAACTGTAAAATGACCGAATTTACCCTTTGTTCACTTCCATTATTAACACCCTGTATTTCACAACTGAATGCACCAAACCAAAAAAAACAGCAACTTTTTCTGCGAAATGTCACTCTTCCAACAAGCATACATCTAAAATTATGTGATCGATACTTTACGAGAACTCTATCAGTACAGTAATCTGCCGAAAAAATAATGGATTTCTTTTTCCCAATATAATGTATGGGAACTATATTAAATCCGAGCAGATTTTAATTAAATTTTGCAAATGTCAAATTCCACAAATAAAAAAAAAAAACTGAGCGTAGCTGTATACTCGGACGGGGCCGACAATATGATACCCTACATAATTACACGCTAAATTTCTATGCATCTATATTCCGTACATGAGCAATTTTTCTCCATGTACGTAATATAGATCCCGGGGTGAACATTTACGCCATAAGATTAAATTTTTTTTCCATTTTACACAGAAGGGTCTTTGTTGATTTGACCGGCTGAATATTGATCGATCAAAATAGTCACTCTAATTAGTTGGCCAGATTTCATGTGCTGTGTTGTGAAGTTCGGCTTATTATTGCGGCCTATAGAGCAACTTGAAAAAACACACAGAAAAATTAAATTTTTGGTCCATTTCATATCCTAAATATCATCAGACCATTTCCAAAAAAATATAGGCGTTGTCCTTGACCATAACCGGAACTTCTTGTGAAATGTCAAATCGATCAGCGCGAAATATAGTGCGGCAATGGTGATCACAATAAGTATATTTCTGTAAATATTTAAGCATAATTCCTCATTCGAGTACATAAATTCCTATGTGGTATCAATTGAAAGACAAATAACTCCTCTAGTATATACTATCAACTTCTGGTGTTTATACTCATTCAGATATAAATATATTCGCCGTAGAATACAAATGTTGTTATTTTTCACACAAAAGCCTGGGCCAATTTGTCCCGCTAAATATTGACCGACCTTCATCAAAATTGCCATGCTTATTCCTTGGACAGACTCCTCTCCTTGTGTAAAACTTTGTGATGTTCGGGTCATAATTGTAGACTCTAGAGCTAAAAAACATATAAAAATAAAGTTTTTGGTCCATTTTATCCCCTAAATATTTACTGATCATTACAAAAAAGTAGGGGTCTTCTTTGGACAGAAACCGTCCTACATGCAAAATTTCAGGTACATAATTATGGCCTGTATCGTGTTTAAAAATTATAATGGACAGGTGGGTAGATGGACGGACACTTATGTCTATATTGACTCAGCTAGTTGAGGTATACTAAAAGGTGGGTCTAGGGCGAATATTTCTCGGCGGAACAAACTTTGGGCTCACACGAAGCTTTTACGTTGTTGTGTGGGGGACAATAACAAATAAAAACATTATAGTCGCACTGGCAGACCATGCTGTAACCTACACATATACCCTGGTAATACTAAGGGCATGTGTGGGTCCACACTCCAGTACATTTATCAATATAATTGATACTAATTCAACTCCATTGTGGGTCCACACCCCAGTAAATTATCAATATAATTGATAATAATTCAACTCCACTTAGATGCACTGACAACTTATCCAAGCGGAGTATTCCTAAACATTGCGGCATGACATCCCTGTTTGTAATGACTCAAAATATTCTTCGGATACTCCATAAGAATAAATTCTATTTCTATTTAGCCATGACCGATAGAGATTGCAGTACTTAATATACAGTTTTGATGGCCACAATATAAAGGTCCAGTCCAACTTTCGGTGTTTTGCACTACATGTTCCTGATAAATGAAAGACTTCTCCTTTCTGAAAATACACACAGTGGTACCCTTTTATGTTTTCTATGTTAAAGTTCCCAGCCTAGTCTATAATTTGGTATTCATTTTTTATGAGTATAAGAAACCTACTAGCATTTAATTTACAATGACAATGTATCCATCTAAAGATGCCAAATTTCTAAAGGAAGTTTGAATGTATACCACATGATGGAGGGTTTAAGAAGGTCGGACGGGTCGAAGATTGTTTGCTGAATGAATGTCGGCAATCATGGATTTACGGACAATGTGACCTATATATATGGCTATATATACTTTTTTATTACTATAACATGAACAATGAATAACCGCAATTATAAATTATAGAAAGGATTTTTTGCCAAGTATGTCATATATAAATATGGAGCATAATATCAGCAAGTTGAATGCGCATCATTCTTTATATAGAAATAATATTAAAAATTACGTAAACCATTTTAAATTTATGTGATTCTACTTTAGCTTCCTATGTGTATACAAAGTTACTTTTTACACAATTTGCCAAAGTAAATAGTAATGTAGGGTATACTATAATTCGACTACACCCCATCCTTTGTCCTTCTAACTTTATTTTGTTCTAAGATTCATTTGCTAAATTCTCTCATAACATTCTTCAGTCATTGTTGTTGTTTTTTTTTTCTTCTTCAAAATTTTCTCATCATGTCCTTTTCTGTTGTTGTTGTTTGTTTAATTGTAAATTCCAAAGTTGTTGGTAAATTTGTAGCTTAATTTATGTTCCTGTGCGGCTGTGTGAGTATGTGTGTGCGTTTTTTTTTTTGTTCCTTATGAAATGTGTATGTATATGTGTGAGAGAGAGAGAAAATTGAGAGCACATAACAAAAATTCTCAAATGAGAGGGCCCCCACAAAATACCAATACATAAATAAGAGTGAGAGTAAAGCTCTGTTTTTTTGCGTTTTTTTCCCTCAAATCTTTGTTGGTGTTCTCCCGTGTTTTTGTTACGACGTTTAGCCCGAAAAAATAACTGGAGAATGAAATGAAAGAAAAAAAGAATAATGATTTACTTTTTAATGTGGGAATATTGGTAATAATCACCCACTAATGAAAAAATACTCTTGCTTTCACAAAAAGGGGGAATTGGAGAATTAAAAGTGAATGCTGAAAGCTATTTTTCGGATTCATTCTTATTTTAGAAGTGATTTTCATCCTTTTTTAGGTTATTCAAATTTACCATTTTCCACAATTTTGATATGAGATTTGTTTCTTTTAGATTTAGTTTTAGTTGGAAAAAATCAATAGCTCTAGGTTGACATGAGTTTACCATATCCTTGTTTTTTTGCTTCGTCCTCTTCTCCTTGTGTCTTTTCTTCGGATCTATTCAGAATAAAATCAGATTAGATCTTTTCTTTATTTTTTATGGTTTTGGTTAGCTAGCCTTCTTAGTAGGGTATTATTTAACACACAACGAATTCCTTCACTTTGTGGCCCCGTTTTTTCTTTTGTACGAAAAGGGGGAGGACTGTGGTGGCTGCCTGCCTGCCAGCCAGAATGACTGCGTATATGTGTGTCGTTCTTTCGTTCTGGTGTTCGTTAGCATGTATACCCCGAATATAGAAAATGTTGGTCGCAGGCTGGTGTTTGGTTGGTTTGGCATTGCCTTCTTAAGGCTGATACACAATTTTTTTCTTGTCATCCTTTCTTTTTTTGGGGAAAAATCTCACACTTTTCTTTTTTTTCAATGGATATAAAATCTTTTTTTCTTCGTTAATTTTTTTTTCATCTACACAAAAATCATGTATAATTATTTTCACACATCATCTTAGCTCGAGGTTTCTTTTTGTTGGTTTTGCATTTCAAGAAGTTTCGTTTATTTTCACAAATTAGTTTCGAAATCAAATTGTATTTTAGAATTTTGTAAGAACACTTTTCCAGGTTTTTCTTTTATTGCAAATTATCACAGTTTAGAGAATTGTAATCACCTTTTCTTAAATTTAGTAAAGCGCAGCAAAAAATTATTATTTTGTTCGTTCGATTTTTATAAACGTTCACGGTCGATGTTCATAAGCGTTTGTAGGTAATATAGCCAATGATAGTCCTACTGAAGAAAAAAGCTCTGATTATTCCTTATATTTTGCGCATACAGGCGACTCACTGCGCATGTATGGTGAAAATCGATTTATTTTAATGGACAGCGGAGCTTTTGCTTGGCAGCTCTGCACATGGTTGTAATTTTGTGATAACAAAGAGAAGACATATAAACATATTTAATTATTAAAATTATATTTTTATTGAAATATTATTCCATTTGAATATACAATTATCACAATTTATTTATCATCACACATAGCAAAGTTATGTATTTCTTGGACAATTGGCAACTCTGTTTTTTGTCCGTGTGACATTCCTTGACATTTTAGTGGTTGTTGTTTTAATTACCCTTCATGTGTTTTTTTCGCACTCAATGTAATACTTTTCTCTCTCCTCTCTCTCTCTCTCTCCCACACAAACTTAACTCTCCCACATGGCTACTCTTTTAAAAGAGTGTAAGAAATGTTTTATCTCTTGACTTAAATCTCCCCTTAAGTGTCACATGTGTGCTTTAGGGTTGTATTGCCTTATCATCACTATTATTTCCGTGGTAAATATCTCCACCAAAGTATAAAAGTTGTAAACATGACCATGTGCTGTTTTTGGTAGCTTTTTAATAACTTTGTGAAAAGCTTCAAAGGTTTATATTAAGCTTTAAGTTTTATTATTCCTAAATATTGTGTACTGAAATTAGAATGCGAAAGTTGTTACATTTAGCACAGATTAAAGCTTCGTAAGAAGTAGTGCCTTAACTGTCTTTATTATTCGCCAGATGTTGCAGTTTTTTTAAGAAGTAGATTGTTTACAGAGGGCGCATTAGACTGAGTAAAGAAGCATACACATCAGAGGGTTCTTGATTAAGCTAGAAAACCTCTATCCACTTATATTTTAATATTTCCTAATTTCCCTAAAAATCCTAAGAAAATAAATTGAATAAGATATTTAAATTCGTTTTTAAAGGTACAAAAAATTGCACCATAGTAAAAAGTTTTGAGTTAAAAATCTGAAATATCTAAAATTAATGGGGGCTCATAAAAGAAAATGCATGCTATGATAGGAACTTGAACATTCCGAAAAATGCGTGAAATGATTGAAATTCTCAAACTGTATAATAGTGGAGTTACCGTTATATGGGGCTATAATAAAACGGAGATTGATATTAAATGTTTTTGGTAGTGAGATTTCACAGCCAATGATAATACAAAATTTTAAATTACAGCCAATTTGGTGGAAAAACGAGTCCAAAATTCTCGAAGTATCTACTTGAGTCAATTTTAATATTATTTAGTGCGGAGATGTAGTGATACCGATATGAGAACCAAAAATACCTTACGCCCAATTTGATTCAAAAATGTTTCAAAAATCACCATATTGGGGGTACTATATTACGGCGGCTACTCTTAAACTTGGGTCAATATTAAACATTTTTAGTATGGAGATGTGCTATACAATGAGAACCCAAAATACCGAAATATAGCCAATTCGATTGGAAATCTGTACAAAATATCCGTTTAATGGCGACTATCCTGAAACTTGGGTCAATATTAATATTTTTGGTACGGTTCTGTATAATTTAATGAGAAACCAAAATGCCAAAATACAGTCAATTCGGTTTGAAAATCTGTCTAAAATTCTCCAAATATCGAGTATACCATTATATGGGGGCTACACCAAAACCTGGACCGATATATCCCATTTGCAATACAAAACATCCAGGGAGTACTAGCAATGTCTGTGCAAAATTTCAGAGTTCTATCATAAATATTGCGGTCTATATCGTGATTTCAACAGACGGAATCCGTAAATCGGCATAGAATTTTTTTTTCTGATACTTTGGTTATATATTTCGAGGTGTTGGGCATAAAAAATGTTGTTATTTGGTACTAAATATTAGATTGAGGGAAAATAAATCCATTACTTTTATATGAACTATGAGACTTTATCTAACATGCTTCGGAATGTCCGAATATGCACCGTTTTGTTGTATGATTTGTTGTCATTTTAAAAGAAAACTTCATAATGCTTCTCTCATAAAAATAGTGCTCTAAAAAACTCTAGTAGTCGATTTTCACAATTCTCTCTAGATACTAATTTTTTAGCATTAAAGAAATTTTGCAATGCAAGAAAAATATGATAATAGCTTCGTGCCAAGTCCGGACTGTATGGCGGATGCATTAAAACTTCCCAACTAAGCTCCCGAAGTTTCTGGCGAGCCACTGTAGATGTGTATGGCCTAGCGTTGTCCTGGTGGAACAAGAGTCCTCTCCTGTTGGCCAATTCTGGCCGTTTCTGGTCAATTGTAAATGGTTTAAACCAGTTTTGTGTTCGATTTTTAGCTCCTGGACGATGTTACGACTGCTAACATGCCGGTCAACTTCGACCTTTTCTCCCATTTTATAGACATTTTCGACGACCGGTCTACCAGGCTGTTACAGTATCGGAACTTAAACACCATTCACAATTTTAGTTAATTGGCTTATATTTTCGCCCTTATCAAAGAAAAACTGTAAAATGTACCGAATTTTCTCTTTGTTTACTTTCATTTTTAACACCCTGTAACTCACAACTGAATGTACCAAACAAAAAATAGTAAAATAATGTTTTTTATTGCGAAATGTCGCCGACGAGCATTAATCTGAAATTGTTTCTTGATCGATACTTTATGAGGAATCTACGAATACAGCCATCTGCCGAAAAAATAATGAATTACTTTTTCTCCAAGCCTTAGGTTGGGGATGTGTATGGCCTAGCGTTGTCCTGGTGGTGTCATCTCTCCTGTTGGCCAATTCTGGCCGTTTCTGGTCAATTGATATCTTCAAACGGTCCAGTTGTTGACAGTAGAGATCAGAATTTAGCGTTTGGCCATATGGAAGCAACTCATAATAAATAATATCCTTCCAGTCTCACCAAATGCATACCCGAACCTTCCTTCCTGGCCGTTAGTCCTGGTTTGGCCGCCGTTTGAGGTGCTTCACCGATTTTTATCTCCTGGGCGATATTAAGACTGCTAACCGGTCAACTTCGATCATTTCTCCGATTTTATCGACATTTTCGACGACCGGTCTAATGGATTTCTTTTTCCCAACCTAATAGGTAATTTTAAAAATATGTTACCCTGCAAATCATTCACTAATAAAATCATTGTCTCAGTATAATTTTGTCAAATCTTCATCACATCAGCCCTACGAATACGATTAAACCAATTAAATCGTTTTACAATTTATTTAACAAAAATATCAACCAGCCACTGCAATAACAAATAGAGGAGGTATTTGGTATGTCAACAGAATTAAATTACAACCGCATACAAATTATCCCAAAAAACCCCCCCTTCACCATAAACATTTCAATATTCCCTTTAACCTTTGTCAACAGATTAATACCGAAAACAGATTTAAAATGTCATTCCCCAGAAAACAAAGCAACACCAACGTCAGCAGACAAACAAACAAAAAATAATAGCCTCAGAAACTAAACTGAAAATAAATACCACCACTAATTCGACAGAGATTTAAGCTGATTTGAAAAACAAAAGGTAACTCGGATAATTTGCATTGATGTTAACAGCAGCAGCCTAACCGACTATCTAAGCCAGTGTGTGGTGGTTACAAATATTTATTGAAATAAAGTCGCATATAGAGGCTACAGATATATAGACATATACATATGTATGTTCGAATGTGTGTATGTGTTCGCCTGGTTTGTCCGATAATTGAATTTAATAGAAAATTGTCATCAAACCCAACTCAAATCGTGAAATGACCATTCCCGATAGACAACAACCAACAAAAAAATACCAAAAAACTACAACAACAACGAGATAAGGAAATTGTAACATCAAATGATATGTCTTTGAATAAACACAACACCAACAGAACATCCGAATTGATATTTCCGGAAATATAATCATCACACAACCACATAAACACACACATAGAGGCCTGATTAAATAAAGCTGACGGGGACGCTGGCAGGCGGGTACATTGTTCAATGTCAAACTTTATACCGGATAAACATAAAGCCAACACATGCTGTGGCCTACACGTGTGTGTGTCTCGTTGTATGTGTGTTTGTGTGTATTTGTGGTTGGGCATCTCAAAGGCAAGTGGTGGAGGTGGGTGGGGTAAGAGTATTAGACACAAATGTCTAGAAACGGCAAAAAAGACACGAACTCTTCGCCACACTTACAAGGGGGTCATTACATTTAAGGCGCTCTGCATAAAGCCAATCCTTAGAAATGCGGTAAGGAATTCAAATGAGATCTCAGCTCATCATCACGTTGAGACGGCTAACCTACACAGACACACACACACAAATAGCATAGACAACTGTAACAGTGGCAGCAGCAGCAGTGCCATAATCGAAAGGAAGAACAGTGCCTGGGCTGGTGTCACGTAGCAAAACGTTTTGTTTTTATTTTTGTTGTCATTGCATGGGAGGTGACACAATTTATTTTTCTGGCTTTGATTTCCTTTAAAGCAGAGATAATTTTATTTTCTTGTCAAGTGTATCAATGTTGGTTTTATCTTCTTCTCTACTGAGTGGGTGGGTGTACAAATGCGTGGTCGGATAAATATGCACGCACGCAGCTTAATCATTAACCATTTAAGCCTGATTGATTTTTGTACTTTTTCCTAGTTGGAGGTTGTAGAATTTGTATCACTCTTATAGTTTTATTATGAAAGATTGTAATATGGTGAACGTTGGTCATGATGGTAGGATTCTTTTGTAAGCAAAATTTGTCCATATTGTGTATAGAATCAGTTAAATTTCAGCAAATAAAATCAAAATAATATACTTCAATTGTACGCATGAACTAAGTAGTTGTACAAATGTGTGTGAAACAAATATTTTGGAAAACGATACTATTCATACATAATAATATAATATTTTTTTAAATATTAGTTCCACATCGCATAAAGGTTTCAGACAATTTTTTTGTCAGTTTAAAAATGTCTTTTCATCTGGCTAGCCAACACTGTGGGTTATCTTGGCAAGAATGATGTGGTAATCAGTGTCACCAGTCTGTGGTAACAAGTGTCACCAGTCTTGTCATGAACCCCAAATTTAATGTGTGTGATCTACGTAGATACTTGAACTAACTTAAAACAACGCATACAGATACCAATCTTAAATCTATGTGAAATTGCATGTCAATCCCCAGATTTGCGGTTTTTGGTGTTCCATTTGTATGAAATCAAACAAAAATAAGGTAAAAAAAGCTATATGTAGATCTGTAACTAATTGTGCAATCGTGATATATACAAATTGGTATGCTGCAGCACAGTCCGCTGTCCAAAATTGTATGTCGTTCGGAGAAACGTTTATAATATGGGTCACAATTTGCATAAACTCAGATGAAAATTTATAGCAGTTATATTTTGTCTGAATATATTTTACGAAATCCGATACAAGTAATTGTGCACAAATTCGTCCTAATTGGTCAAATTTTAGTTACTTGGTACACAATTTAGACGACATCGGATAAATTCTGGGTTGGAAATCCATTATTTTTATATGAACTATAGGACTTTTTTTAACATGCTTCAGAATGTCCTATTTGGGCCAAATATTTACCGTTATGTTGTATGAGTAGTTACCTTAATAATGGCAACAACTCATAATGCCTCTCTCATGGAAGGTCTGCTCTCAATTTGGAAAAAACTCTAATAGTCGATCATTAAAGAAATTTTGCAATGCAAGAAAAATACGTCGCTTGGTGTCCGGACTGTATGGCGGATGCATTAAAACTGCCCAACCAAGCTCTCTATGTTTCTGGCGAGTCACTGTAGATGTGTGTGGCCTAGCGTTGTTCTGATGGAACACGACATCTCTCCTGTTGGACAATTCTGTCCGTTTCTGTTCAATTGTAAATGGTTTAAAAGAATTTTATAGTCAATTTTTAGCTCCTGGGCGATGTTACGACTGCTAACATGAGTATCGAAACCATAAACATCATTCACAATTTTAGCCGCTTGGCTTGCATTTTCGCCTTAATCAAAGGAAAATTGTAAAATGTACCGAATTTTCTCTTTGTTCACTTCCATTTTAACACCCTGTAACTCACAATTGAATGCACCAAACTAAAAAACAGCAAAATAATTTTTTTACTGTCAGCCTTCCCGCGAGCATAAATCTGAAATTGTTTGGGAGTTTGGTGTGCAATTTACATAAAATACGACAAAGCTATACATGGGAGCTGTATTTAAATATGAACCGATTTCAACTAAATTTCTCATACATCAACCTGGGCCTAATTCAGTAATCTGTGGAAAATGTTGTCTCTATCGGACCAATATTGGGAGTTTGGTGCACCAATTTTAAAAAATGGAAGGAAAGATATATAGGAGCTATATGTAAATCTGAACCGATTTCTAGAAATCTTCACGTATGTCAATCTATAATAATTGCAGTACACTGTGTACAATTTTGTCCCAATTGGGTGTTTGTCAAACTTTATGATAAAATCGGACGACATATGTGGAATCTATATCTAAATCTTAACCGATTTTTTCCAATTTCAATAGAGTTTGTCCTTGGGTTAAATAAGTGACCTGTTTCAAATTACATACAAATTGGATCATAAATGCGACCTGTACTTTGTCACAAGAATACATGGACGGACATTCATAAATCGGCTCTGAAAGTGATTCTATGGATATTTTTAAAAGGGTCTATGACGATTCCTTTTGAATGTTACAAACATATGCACAAATGCATAATACCCTGTACCACAGTGTGGTGAAGGGTATAAAAACGATTTAGCTGTTAGAATTTGTCTTCTAACTTTATATGAGGTCTTATATTTAAAGTATTATAAACATATTAAAATGAAATATTAAAAATAAATGAGATTACAAAAATCTACTTTAATATAATAAAAAACTTCCAAACTTTCGCTTCATTTTTGTGTTATTAACTTTAAATTTCCTTCTTTTAACACATTTTAATAGTAATCAATTGAAATTTTGGCAAAATCAATATGGCATGCATCTTGAATTTGAGCCAAAAAACCGCAAAAT
Source organism: Musca vetustissima (assembly GCF_032173495.1). Lineage (NCBI taxonomy): Eukaryota > Metazoa > Arthropoda > Insecta > Diptera > Muscidae > Musca > Musca vetustissima. The sequence goes on along the minus strand of NW_026885117.1, from coordinate 2,804 downwards.
ATATATTTACATATACACATATACATGCACACATATTTGAAAAGAATTTAATTATTTTGTTGTTGTGTTAGTGTAAACATTCATAAATTAAAATATTACTGATGCTTGCGGTTTAGGAAAACATTGTAGATTATTGTCCGGAAATTCCAACTAAACTATTATTGTAATAAATGTTAGTTCTGTGCATTTTTTTCAATGATTTGTTAACATAGTAGACACATATAAACACACACACACACAGTTGGAAAATGTATTTCCGGTAGGGATATATGTACGAGTAAATACAGTGAAAATGAAAACAACTGTGATAAATATGATTGATAGGAAATCATTCATTCTTAAAATATAGTTAATATATGAATTGTTAATATTTAAATATAGTTGTAAAGGGAGGAGAGTCCGTGCCTCCAGGGACCAGCTATATAGTGGCCTTTCCAAATAATAAGACACAAAATCTCCGCTTTACTTTAAGTCTTTTATTTATAATTTTAAAATAAAAGATACAATGATTGCAACAGTCAGAACACTTGGTACATTCAATTATTTTCTTATGGGCACTACCGACACTGTGAACGTATCTAGCAATCCCCTATAAGAACTTCCTTGAATTTTATAATTTTCAGAGTACCGCACTGACAACCAGAACGTATCTAATGCTAAGTACTTCTTACCTCAACCAAGTGATCTGCAATAATGAATATATTCTTATCGAGCGCACGCCTTTTATAGGCAGAAAGCTCTACATAATTTGTACTGAGCTTTATCAATGAGTAAAAGCTGTTTCTCATCAACGTGCGCACACTCAACCAACTCATAAACAAAACAAAGAATGCCAAATAGTTTGGAATGCGCAAACCGTTGCACATATCATGAGTGTTAACTAGAATCACAAAACAACAACAAACATGAGAGTGAGTGTAGTGCCTCGTTGATGGGTAACGGCTTGTACAAGAATGTACTCATTGGATATTGATAGAAAACAAAATAAACTATGCTGTTGCTGAGCGTAACATAAAACGAATGAACAAAGTACAAGGGTTGCTTTTGTGTGTGTTGTTATTACATTAAGGTAGAACGCATTGAAATATAAATTAATGGAATAGTTAACATACATGTAGTAATAAAATATAGAAAGCTACTAATAGTAAAGAAATAATATAGTAATGTAATAGTAATGTAATAATAATATAATGTTATAATGATAATGTAAGTCCATATGCTACAAACTCCCCCTTTGGAGTGCGACATCGCCCCGATGGCACGACAACAAGTTAAGATTTCTTCGGTCTTCCTCTCTTCTTCATGGGATGAAGGGGTTCTGACTGCACATTATTAGCTCTTCGATAAGGAGTTATGGCTGATGAATGGTAGGTTCCCAACGGCATAGTAGGATTTGTTGGCGATGCGACTTCATATGCTGTGGATCCGACCATCTTGGTGATAATGTAAGGTCCATCTCTTTTGGGTACAAATTTTGAAGTTAGGCCCTTGGAAGCGTTAGATAAAACGTGTGTATTAACCAATACCAATGCTCCAACATCAAGATTTAACTGCGGTCTATGGCTCAAATCGTACGCTTTCTTATTGGAATCTTGTTGACGATATTCAGCTTCTTTTGCGTCTTTGAAAATATTAGCCATATCTCGAAGGTATGGTGTAATTTGGGTTATAAATGTTTCATTTTCTACGATTGTACGAAGATCACGGTCGACATCATCCACTGTCCGTAATTCTCGACCGAATGTGAGATAAGCAGATGTGAAACCAGTAGTTTGACATTTGGATGTGTTCATAGCAAACCTTACAGCACTAAGATGAGAACTCCACGAGGCATGATGTGATTGTACGAGAATGGATAGTTGGACTTTCATGTCACGATTTTTGCGTTCTACAGGGTTAGCTTGTGGGTGATAGACTGGTGTAAATTGCTGTTGAATATTAAGGCAATAGGCGACTTGTTGCATAATAGATGAGATAAACTGTACACCGTTATCTGTTTTCAGACGTCTGGGGACTCCATATCTTAAGAAAACTTCTTCTATTAAAGTTTTTGCACACATTTCGGCTGTGGCTTCACGTAGTGGGAAAATTTCTACCCATCGTGTGGCTACATCTTCCGCAATTAATATCCACTGGAATCCCTCATTCGTTGGAGGCAATGGTCCAAATAAATCAACAGACAGTACTTCAAAACGCTGTTTATGACTAACAGTCTGCATAAGTCCAGTAGGTTTCAGGTTCGATGACTTATATCGCTGACATTCGATACAGGATTTAATGTGTTTTGCAATTTGAGCCCTCATATTAGGCCAAAAGTAGCGACTAGCAATTCTGGAAATGGTCCTTTCAATACCATAATGACCGGCAGTACTATCGTCGTGGTAAATTTTCAAAATCTCGGGCCTTTCATGTTCTGGTACAACAAGTTGAGCTTCATCAGTATGTTCGTCATTGTAGCAATATAAGACGCTGTCATTTAGTATATATCCGCGATTAGTCCAGCGGACCGCATTCTCATCTCTTGCTTCAATGGAATCAATAATTTCTTTTAGGCATGTTTCTTTCATTTGTTCTTCCCGAACTTCTTTGGGATTTTTGTGCGGGAAATCAATTTGAAAAGAAAGGATTTGGACATTCGAGCCATCGTGCTCGGTTCCTGTTGGTCTTGATAGCATATCAGCTACAGAGTTCGATTTTCCAGTGATGTATACAATTCGCAAATTATATTGTTGAATTTGTAGCGCCCACCTTGCTAATCGACCAACTGGGCACTTCATGGTAAGCAGCCACCGCAGAGGCTGGTG
>NW_026885116.1:0-6244 GCF_032173495.1 Musca vetustissima | reverse complement strand
AATATTTGTCTTTTGAAAAAAAAAAACTAACCACACCAAAGTCCGCCGTCGTGTCTCATGCTATAGTTGCTGTGACACCAGTAGTCAAGAACATGCGGTGTCATGAGGTGGCACTTTATTTTCTTAATATTGTTTCCTTTATTTAAAATAATTGCAAGTGAATTTGTTTCATTTGCAAGTGTTTTGTTGCTTGTGGGGTTTCGAAGCAGGTGTGTCCCCAGTGACAAGGTGTATTGTAACAAAAAAGAAAAAGAAAAAATAAAAAACAACACAATAATCATTGATTCATTCATGTCATGAATGAAAATCGCATACATGCCCCTTTCGCTACCATTTAGTTCTATGGAACGATTACTACACTAATTATTAAGTTTAAACACAAAACAAATGCAAGGCGTTTAGAATTTGTTACAATTACAAAGTTAAGTTCTCAGGATTACCAAGAGAATATTAATTGCAATAAAATTACATTATTTAATTGTGGATTAAGTTTGCCTTACACTTAATTGCAGATTAAATTACGGGTTAACTATATCATAATTTGTTATTTTCTTTCCTTTTTTTGAATTTGTTTAAATGTAATTAAAAATGACTAATTTTTATGGATTTTAATGTTGGGTATCAGATGTAGGAGAATTGACTTCTTAATTCTCAAGAGTGATTGCTAACAAATAAATTAAGTAGTAAATAATAAGTGACAGTTGTTGGGATATCGATCAGCTCTGAGGTTGTCACAATATCTGCAACTCTGTATAAATTGTATATCCTATCTACAGATGATCATCGGAATATAAATTAATATAAAACCGTTTGAAATATTGCATTAGGATAACTGCTGCCTCTTTAATATAGGTTTCGAAGAAAAATATTTGAAAAACGAACGAGAAATAAATACTTTTTAAATTGCATTGTAATGGTGTAGGTTTTTAATTTGGTTATATTGAAACAAATAATTGTAAAAATCAATATCTATGGTTGTGATTCAGTTTTTTTATACACTCCACCATAGTATGAAGGGTATATTAATTTTGTTTTTTTCGTTTGTAACTCGTCGAAATAATAATTTCCGACCCTATAAAGTATATATATTCTTGATCAGGGTATAATTCTAACACGATCTAGCCATGTCCGTCTTTCCGTCTGTCTGTTGTAATCACTCTAGCGTCTAAACGAATTGAGATAGAGCGCCAAAATTTTGCATAGAGTCGTCATTTGTCTGCAGGCAGGTCAAGTTCGAAGATAGGCTCTATCGGTCCACGTTTAGGCATAGCTCCCATATAAGGGTACCTCCAAATTTTTGGTAGTTTGGGGTTCTTGAGCGTGTTATTCAACCGAATTCGCTGAAATTTGGTACATTGGGTTCTTATTGGGTACCAAATGTCCCCACTAAAAATTATAAATATGGGTCCATATTTTCGGATAGCCCCCATATAAGGGTACCCCTAATTTTGCGTTATTTTGTGGGGTTTGATCGCATTTTTCGACCAAATTCGCTGAAAATCGGTACCTTGAGTTCTTATTGGTTCCCAAATCTCTATACTAAAAATTATAAATATAGGTCAATTTTTTCGGGTAGGCTCCATATAAGGGTACTCCCCAATTTCGGTATTTTAGGGTTCCTGGCCGCGTTTTTCAACCGCATTCGCTGAAATTGGGTACTTTGAGTTCTTATTGCGTAGCAAATCTCTCCACAAAAAATTATAAGTATGGGTCAATTTTTTCGGGTAGCCCCCATATAAGGGTACCCCCAATTTTCGGTATTTTGGGGTTCTTGAGCTCGTTTTTCAATCGAATTTGCTGCAATTTGGTATTTTGTAGTCGTATATGGTAACAAATCTCACTACCAAAAATTTTGAATATTCGCCCCCTTTTTGGGGTTGTCCCCATATAACCCCTTTTTTATATTAAAATAGTTATATGATTTGTTCCGCGTTTTGAGTTTGGTTCTAAGACTCTGTTCTAATCATTTCACCTGCGGAGGATAGCGATATAAAAAATTAGAACGTAAGGTTCGATAATGAACTATAGCCGCATTTAGACCTAGTCTCTGTGTGGAGGTTCCAGAAGGAGTGGACCGATTTTCCCCATCTTCGAATTTGAACTAAGTTTGGAGAAATAATAAGATGGGCAAAGTTTGGATGAAATCTAAATTATCTGAAACGGATTTGGTCCAAAAAAACATGGGGTCTGGAACCACATTCAGGCACATTTTCGCCGTGTTAAAGTGTATACACCCTCATTAGCCATAATGCTGAGGGTATAATTATCCATTATAAATAAATTTTAAATAAATTTCTAAAATTTGTATTAAGGTATTCATAATCCGTTTTTAGAAATGTTGATATAGGTCCACTTTTTGGTATGTTCCCTATATTTTCATTTCTTGTACCTGTCATTATATCTATGGTGGAGGGTATCCAAAGTTCGGCCCGGCCGAACTTAACGCTTTTTCACTTGTTTATATTAAATCAGTGAGCGGAGCAGTATAGTCGGACGGGGCCGACCATATAATACCCTATACAACCTCCACGAAAATCTAACTTTGCGTTATTTGCACCCTCTTGACACCCTACTAAAGTTCAACAAATATTAGCAATATTCAGTAGCCCAGGGCTGTACTTTCGAGATTCTCTTTACCGTGGGTTATGTTGTGATGTTGTGCTTTCAATTGTGGCCTATAGATTGAGTCAAAAATAAAAAAAACACAAAAAGTTAAGTTTTCGGTCGACTTCATCCCAAAATTATTATCTGATCATCAATGAAAATTATAGGCGTTGTCCTTGACCATAACTGGAATCTCATGGAAAGCGATCAGCGCAATATTTCCGCCCTCTAGTGTCGTATTGGGTTACTAAATAATGTCTGATTACGTAAGCACCTGTAAATATTTAAGTTTAAGTTTCAACCACTCCTCTTGAACACACTATAAACTTATCGGGTCTTGGTCCTTCAGGGGCAAATATATACGCCATAGAATACATTTTTTTTTTCATTTTTCACAAAAAAGTCAGGGCCCATTTGACCCGCTAAATATTGACCGATCTTTATCAAAACAGTCATGCTTATTCTTTGGCCCGATCCCTTTATCCATGCAAAAATTCGCGGTGTTTGGGCCATAATTCGCCAGGAGCGACCAGAAAAACCGACAAAAATAAAGTTTTTGGTCCATTTCACCACCTAAATATTAACCGATGTTTTCCAAAAACAATAGGGGTCTTCATTGGTCAGAACCCATCCTACTTGCAAAATTTCCTGAAGATTGGTCCATAACTGTGACGGACGGACGGACACAAATATCTAGATCGACTCAGCAAGTTGAGATATGACGATCGGTATACTTAAAGGTGGGTCTAAGACCAATATTTCGTGGCGTTACAAACATTTGGAGCTGCACAAAGCTATAATACCCTGACAACATAGTTGTGTAGGTTATAAATAGTTATCTGATTTATTCCGCGTTTTTGATTTGATTCTAAGACTCTGTTGTAATTATTTAACCTGCGGACGATATCGAGAACGTTGAACTATAGTCCACATTTAGGCCTAGTCCCCATATACCTACCGATTTTCGGTACTTTTAAAATTTAGCGTAAAGAAATATATTTTGATGCATAAAAGTTAGTTTCGAAATAGAGCTATATCTATTCTTAATTAGGCCGATAATAAACCTGTGTATATTAGTGATGGCCTCATATAACTGTGACCTCTTAATTGTGGTATTTTGGGGATGTTCCTCCCTACCATGCGTCGATAATATCGGACCACTTTCTGGGATTTTTAGGAAAAATATCTATAAAAAAATTGCTGAAATTTGTATTTGGTGTACATTTAATTATCGGTATAGGTCCACTTTAGGGTATGTACCCTATATTTTCGATGCTAGTATCTGTTAGTATACCTATGATGGAGGGTATCCAAAGTTCGGCCTGGCCGAACTTAACGCTTTTTTCACTTGTTAATTCTTAATTAAAAAAATGGAATAAAAATAATTGATAGAATAAAAATTATTCTTTACACATTTTTTGCCAATAACTCTAAAAACATCCCCCATAACTCTAAAAAGTGTTTATTTGTAGTATTTAATTTTAATTATTACTTTGCATACATACAATTAATTAATCCAATTAAAAACAATTGGCCAACTTGGTGTCCATAGCACAGACATCCCTTCACTTAATTGCCACTTTTCAGAATTTGAGAAAATTGCTGGCCCCAAGGCAAGGCTTAGCTAAGCAAATGATTTCAACGCAGTTTCATTCAAAATGCGACAATTTCCATAGAAGGCACACAAACGTACGAATTTATACACACATTTTTTATTGTACGAATTTGATTGACAAATATCACAATATGCAACATGTTCTGTCACAAGAATAACAACAACAATAAAATGTTTACGCACACAAAAATTGTTGAAAATTTAACGATTTCAAATCGTTCGATTTCGTTTTGACCCCTTGTTAAAATGCAAATATTTCGTTTTTTTTTATTTTATTTGGGGTATGTTTTTTGTTGTATTTAATTGGACAATTTGTGTTACATTTTATGTTCTAATAATTGTTTTTGATCTTTTATGTAAATTCAAACATTTAATTTTTGCATAAATTTATTTATGTTTTTTTTATTTCTATATCACATGCAATGATCTTAATTGTTTTTTATTGTGGGAACTTCAAAAGGAAAAGTATTGCCCAGCAAAACACACCCTTGAGTTAGATGTTTTGAAACAACAGCAACAAAGGAAAACAGTTTTTTTTTGTATTGTTCTGTGTGACAAATGTTGGGTATTTGTGTCAACTGCCATGTGCGATTTATTAGTTCAATGACAAATGTGATTATGACGAATGGAAATTATTATTCAGTGAACTCATAATGGCCGAAGGCAAAGGGCAGAGTGAACCCATTCAGTATTTGTTTCCAACTGTGAGATCGACTGATTTTCGGTATATTAAACGTTTTATGAAAATTTTCAAATCGAATAGACTGCTATATTCGAAATTTACTCAGTTTACAGTTAACATGGAAGTGACTATGTTTGAGAATTACGAAGTGACTGCATTTTGGCATTCTATGGACTTTTGCCCTTAGTCAGAGCCAAAATTTTCCATTTGATTTTCCATATTTTGTTTTAACCTGCTAGCAATTATCCATCGTATAAAATTCTTGATAGATTATAAATATTTGACTCTATGTTTTAGGATATAATAATTTCGGCCCAAACGAATATAAGGACTATCAGACTATATTGAGATGTCGGGTTCACAGAGGGACAAAAACAGCAGGCAATTGTTTCTGGCATTCAAATAGTCCCATATAGGTGTCACAAATGTTTAAGCATTTTGATGGTCCAAGAAAAATCTTCCATTCAAAGGGTCCGTACTTTGCTATTGAGGTTCCCCCAGGAACCCTAAAAAATACCCTTCTTACAGAATGCTTATGTTTTTATTTAGAAACAGTCGAAACAACAACCTCTTCCGACTGTCGGAAGATTGATGGTGCTATTCCTATTTTAAATAGTATCCATGTGAGTTTGTGGATTGATTTTCGGTACTTTGTAGGTCCTTTCATTCATTTCTCCTAGAGGGTAAAATAACTCCATACACCTCTTCATTTTCGAATCTATGTGGCTGTGATTTGGCATTTAGAGTTCTTAAAGGGTAAAATCCTCCTTTTGACAGAAGCCACCTAATAAAAGCCCTGTCCAAGTGACTAGAATTTATAATTTCGGATTCGAGGGAAATGTATGAACTTTTGAGTATAGGTCCAGGCCGTATTTTCAACCTTGTTGATTTTATTCGGCATTAAATATTCTTACGAGGTAGTACCTTTTCAAAAACTATTTTCAATATTTCAAAATTCCAATATCCATGTTTTCATATAAAGCCATATATAAACCAATGAACGGAGCAGTATAGTCGGACAGATCCGACCATATGATACCCTACACAACTCCCGAGAAAATCTAACTATATTTGTATCTGTGGATATTTGCACCCTCTTGACCGACAAATATTACTAATATTCAGTACAGCCCTTCTAATTACTTGTCCAGATTCCCTTCACCATGTGTTTTCGGCTTTCAATTGTGGTCTATAGATTGACTCGAAAAAAACACAAAAATTTTGTTTTTGGTCCACTTCATTCCAATATTATTTGATCATTCCTGGGTCCTCATAAAAAATTTCAAAGTGATCAGCGCTATATTTCCAGCCTCTAGTGTGGCAATGGGTTACTAAATAATACA
>NW_026885115.1:0-62445 GCF_032173495.1 Musca vetustissima | reverse complement strand
TTCTTAATAAATCCACGCCTTGTTGAATCCTTGAAAAAATATTCTTTAATAAATCCACGCCTTGTTGAATCCTTGAAAAAATATTCTTTAATAAATCCACGCCTTGTTGAATCCTTGAAAAAATATTCTTTAATAAATCCACGCCTTGTTGAATCCTTGAAAAAATATTCTTTAATAAATCCACGCCTTGTTTGTTGGAGTCCTTGAAAAAATATTCTTTAATAAATCCACGCCTTGTTGAATCCTTGAAAAAATATTCTTTAATAAATCCACGCCTTGTTTGTTGGAGTCCTTGAAAAAATATTCTTTAATAAATCCACGCCTTGTTTGTTGGAGTCCTTGAAAAAATATTCTTTAATAAATCCACGCCTTGTTTGTTGGAGTCCTTGAAAAAATATTCTTTAATAAATCCACGCCTTGTTTGTTGGAGTCCTTGAAAAAATATTCTTTAATAAATCCACGCCTTGTTTGTTGGAGTCCTTGAAAAAATATTCTTTAATAAATCCACGCCTTGTTTGTTGGAGTCCTTGAAAAAATATTCTTTAATAAATCCACGCCTTGTTTGTTGGAGTCCTTGAAAAAATATTCTTTAATAAATCCACGCCTTGTTTGTTGGAGTCCTTGAAAAAATATTCTTTAATAAATCCACGCCTTGTTTGTTGGAGTCCTTGAAAAAATATTCTTTAATAAATCCACGCCTTGTTTGTTGGAGTCCTTTAAAAAATATTCTTTAATAAATCCACGCCTTGTTTGTTGGAGTCCTTGAAAAAATATTCTTTAATAAATCCACGCCTTGTTTGTTGGAGTCCTTGAAAAAATATTCTTTAATAAATCCACGCCTTGTTTGTTGGAGTCCTTGAAAAAATATTCTTTAATAAATCCACGCCTTGTTTGTTGGAGTCCTTGAAAAAATATTCTTTAATAAATCCACGCCTTGTTTGTTGGAGTCCTTGAAAAAATATTCTTTAATAAATCCACGCCTTGTTTGTTGGAGTCCTTGAAAAAATATTCTTTAATAAATCCACGCCTTGTTTGTTGGAGTCCTTGAAAAAATATTCTTTAATAAATCCACGCCTTGTTTGTTGGAGTCCTTGAAAAAATATTCTTTAATAAATCCACGCCTTGTTTGTTGGAGTCCTTGAAAAAATATTCTTTAATAAATCCACGCCTTGTTTGTTGGAGTCCTTGAAAAAATATTCTTTAATAAATCCACGCCTTGTTTGTTGGAGTCCTTGAAAAAATATTCTTTAATAAATCCACGCCTTGTTTGTTGGAGTCCTTGAAAAAATATTCTTTAATAAATCCACGCCTTGTTTGTTGGAGTCCTTGAAAAAATATTCTTTAATAAATCCACGCCTTGTTTGTTGGAGTCCTTGAAAAAATATTCTTTAATAAATCCACGCCTTGTTTGTTGGAGTCCTTGAAAAAATATTCTTTAATAAATCCACGCCTTGTTTGTTGGAGTCCTTGAAAAAATATTCTTTAATAAATCCACGCCTTGTTTGTTGGAGTCCTTGAAAAAATATTCTTTAATAAATCCACGCCTTGTTTGTTGGAGTCCTTGAAAAAATATTCTTTAATAAATCCACGCCTTGTTTGTTGGAGTCCTTGAAAAAATATTCTTTAATAAATCCACGCCTTGTTTGTTGGAGTCCTTGAAAAAATATTCTTTAATAAATCCACGCCTTGTTTGTTGGAGTCCTTGAAAAAATATTCTTTAATAAATCCACGCCTTGTTTGTTGGAGTCCTTGAAAAAATATTCTTTAATAAATCCACGCCTTGTTTGTTGGAGTCCTTGAAAAAATATTCTTTAATAAATCCACGCCTTGTTTGTTGGAGTCCTTGAAAAAATATTCTTTAATAAATCCACGCCTTGTTTGTTGGAGTCCTTGAAAAAATATTCTTTAATAAATCCACGCCTTGTTTGTTGGAGTCCTTGAAAAAATATTCTTTAATAAATCCACGCCTTGTTTGTTGGAGTCCTTGAAAAAATATTCTTTAATAAATCCACGCCTTGTTTGTTGGAGTCCTTGAAAAAATATTCTTTAATAAATCCACGCCTTGTTTGTTTGAGTCCTTGAAAAAATATTCTTTAATAAATCCACGCCTTGTTTGTTGGAGTCCTTGAAAAAATATTATTTAATAAATCCAATAAATCATGGCGTTTAATCCATCCAAGGATATGAACTATGTATGTCTCCATGTGTGTATGTGTGCATGTGTGAGTGTCTCCATATCACGGTGACCAGCTGACTGTGTCTGTCATTTTGCCTTAACGGATGTTTAATTTAACAACTGTATATATTCATTCTCCACGTATGTTGTTGTTGCTGTTGTCCTTAGTTGATCTTATGGTATGGTCAATGCAAACGATATGCCCGGCATTCAGTAAGCAAGCCGACTGTATTTACTTCCGTTTCCTTTCTCGGGCTAGAGCCGCCTAGAGTCTTTGGTCATACACTATGGCCATATCTTTAATGAAATAGTTCAATATTAACAGGACACGAGTCCTTTCGTATTCAGTGTATGGGTGTGAGTGTGTATGTGTATGGCCATTCCTGGTTCATGACGGTGGTGTTCCACAGACTTCATGGTTAAACATCCGGGATTATGTTGATGTTATCTTTGCTCTTCGACTAGCTTAAGGTGCGGGTATTTGTTGTATTTTGTTGCCGTTTCATATACCCTCCTGCATACATACATGAAATGGCAAAGCCCAATCTATGATATGTGTGTTTAAGGGACTTTCTTATTATCTGTCTGTATCTTTATGAAGGAGAGTATACTATGGTGTGAGATACATATATTGGGGGTGAGAATATGGGAATATTTATTATAACCCCTCCGAATCATAGGATTTAAGGTATATTAATTTTGTCATTCCGCTTGGAGGAAATCTGAATTTTAGTTTTGAACCTGTTTTTGAACATTTTTGTCTCCGTTGAACCATTTAAATCAACTCCATCGATTTGATTTTCGCATTAAAAATTTATTGCAGAAAATGTCATAAAAATGTTCAATCTCTATATCGTCGGTATACAATTCACTTGTTATCATCATCGTCTTCTTTTACGAATCCTTTTGCTGTATTTTTCTCCTGATGTTCCTCAATCTATGTAGCCAGAATTTTTAATGCACACTGCAGTTGGTGGTATGACATTAAAACAAATGGTCCATGTTTCATGCTGCTGCTGATGTGTATTTCGATGTTGGCCAATTGCTTCTAAATGAACTAGACGTCAATAACATAAAATGGGAGAAAGAGATAGAGATCAAATTGAGTTGAATGTCTTAGTTTGACTAATCGAATAAAATCGTTCGAATTTCCGCTATAGTTGTAGATAACATTAAGAGGATTTTTTAAAGGCGTGGATTTTTTTAAAAATATTTTCTTCAAGGTCTACAAAATTGTGGATTTTTTTAAAAAATATTTTTTTCAGGGCCTACAAAAGGTGTGGATTTTTTAAAAAATATTTTTTAAGGCTTATAATAGGTGGATGGGTGGCGTAGGGGATGTTAGATACCAAGCAACGGCTCAGATTGGTTTTAACATGGCGAAGTCCAGGTTTATCTTGGTCCCTCTTTCATCTCAACTGGGGTAGCTATCACACGCGTTGAAATAGAGAACTAAAATGTGCCGCGATGTCACCCATAAGAACTATAAAAATGGGTTCAGGCGTCGGGTTAATTGCCCACACTCGGAAAACTTCTCCTACTATGAAAAATCAACGAAAAAGAAAACCAAACCCGACCATCGCAAACGTATAAAGGACTACAATCTGCGAATCTGCACTTGGAATGTGCGCACGTTGTAAAGAACAGGCGCAGTGTTCGCTTTGGCGGATGTACTCAAGAAGTATTATATTATTGCATTACTGGAAATGCGATGAAAGGGGACTGGCGTAAGTACATCAGATGACTACGCCCTGTATTGTAGCTGCCATGAAACGAGACGTGAATTTGGCTGCGGATTTATGGTTAATAGGCGAATAAAAGATCTCGTCTCCTGATAAGCGAATTGCTATAATCCGTATAAAAGCAAAGTTCTTCTACATCAGTCTCATTTGCGCCCATGCTCCGACCGAAGATAAAGATGAACAGACCAAAGACATATTTTACGAGCGCCTAGAAACAGTATATGACCGTTGCCCTGGCCATGTCATTAAAATTCTTCTAGGAGATTTTAATGCAAAAATCGGAAGGGAAAATATATCTGGCCCCAACCGTCGGGAAATTCAACCTCCATGAAGAAACATCAGACAACGGCATGAGGTTGATTGACTTCGCGGCAGCAAAAACCATGGTAGTTAGCAGCACCAGATTCGATATACCCAAGACCACTTGGATTTCTCCCGATCGAACAACGAGAAATCAAATTGATTATGTTGTGATAGACGGAAGGATCGAATATCGATTCGTACCATTACCTTGTGGCAGCGAAGGTACGCACCCGTCTTAATGTAGCAGCAAAGGCGCGTTCTAATGTAACAAGGAAACTCGACGCCGAAAAGCTGCAAACACAACAGATAGCAGAAGTCAACTCCTCTCAACTTACCCAACTGCTTGACGAAAGCACCCCTTGTCCCGATAATAATATAGAAGCACACTGGCAGAAAATTGCCCACTCCATACAAACTGCAGCAAAAGCAACACTTGGGCACCAAAGACCACCATCAAGAAATCCGTGGTACGATCAGGAGTGTCGTAATGCCACTTATATGAAAAACGCACCGTATAGGGCAACCCTGCGGCTAGTAGCAACACGTAGTGCGATGGAGAACTATCGGGAGAAAAGGTGAGAGGAGAAACTTATTTTTAGAAAAAAATAAGAAAGATCACGAAGAAAGTGAGCGTCAACAAATCGAGATGTACAGGAGTCGGAATGAAGACCGAAAATTCTACCAACGGGAAAAACACCAAACCGAAGGCTTTGGTGCAGGCACATCCTCCTGTAGAGATGAAGAAGGAAGCCTGGTGACAGATACAGACAGCTTGCTGAGGATCTGGAAGGAGCATTTTGAAAAACTTCTGGTATCAAATAGCAGCGGTGAAGAGGCTGTGTCCCGTGCACAAAAAAAGGAGACAAGACGATATGTGCCAACTATAGAGGAATAAGTCTCTTTCCCATCGCATATATAGTGCTATCCAGCGTGCTGTGTGAACGTCTGAAGCCAATGGTCAACGACATTATTGGACCATACCAATTCGGCTTTAGACCTGGCAAGTCTACCATTGACCAGATTTTCACTCTGCGCCAAATCCTGGAAAAAAACCCACGAAAAACACATGGACACATTCCACCTATTCGTTGACTATCATGCCGCATTCGACAGCCCTATCCGTTCAGAGGTGTATAAAGCCATGTCTGCGTTCGACATTTCTGCAAAATTAATACGGCTATGCAGGATTACTATAACTGACACAAGATCAACAGTTAAAGTCGGAAAGGACCTCTTGAAGCCCTTTAAAACCGAACGAGGATTAAGACAAGGTGATAGTTTGTGGTTTTATCTTTTTAACATCCTGCTGGAAAAGATATGGCACTCAGTACACCAGACAAGGCGATATGTGAGGAATAAGTCTTCTTCCCATCGCATATAAAGTGCTATCCAGCATACTGTGTGAACGACTGAAGCCCATGGCCAATGACATTATTGGAACATACCAATGCGGCTTCAGACCTGGTAAATCCACCATTGACCAGATTTTCAATCTCTCTAGGAGCCCTTTAATACCGAACGATGATTCAGACAAGGTGACAGTTTGTCGTGTGACCTGTTCAACATCCTACTTGAAAAGGCCATACGAGATGCAAATGTGAACAGAAAAGACACTCTCTACACCAATCAACATATGTTACTCGCCTACGCCGCCGACATCGACATAATGGGTCGAACATTGCGAGCGGTAACAGCCACCTTTGAACAAATTGAAAAGGAGTCTGCCAAAGTGGGTCTGGCAGTAAACGGCGAGAAGACCAAGCTGATGGTATCAACGCGCAAGACGTCCAGTAGACTCGGACCAACTGGAGAACTACAGCTTCGAGGTAGGTACCGCCATAAACAAAACGAATGACATCAGTTTTGAAATTCGGAGAAGTATAGTGATGGCCAACAGATGCTACTATGGTCTAAGTAAGCAGTTTAGAAACAAGGCCAACTCCAGCCAGACCAAACTCACACTTTACAAGACGCTGCTATTATATGGGTGTTTGAAAGAAAAATTCTCCAGAAGATCTACGGGCCGATCTGCGTCGACGGTCAATATCGGCGTCGAATGAACCACGAGCTTTACAATTTATACGCGGACATTGACATAGTCAGTCGTATTGAGCTGCAGCGGCTACGGTGGCTAGGCCATGTTGTGCGGATGAATGAGAATGCCCCAGCTCAAAGGGCATATAAAAACGAGCCTTTAACTTTAACTGGCACAAGATCAGCAGTTGAAGTCGGAAAGGACCTCTCGGAGCCCTTTAATACCGAACGAGGATTCAGACAAGGTGACAGTTTGTCGTTTGATCTTTTTAACATCCTGCTGGAAAAGGTCGTATGAGAGACAAAAGTGAATAGAAATTGCACTCTGTACACCAAACAACACATGTTATTCGCCTACGCCGATGACATCGACATAATGGGTAGAACACTGAGAGCGGTAACAGCCACCTTTGAACAATTTGAGAAGGAGTCTGCCAAAGTGGGTCGGCGAGAAGACGAAGGTGATGGTATCAACGCGCAAGACGTCCAGTAGACTCGGACCAACTGTGGAACATGAGAACTACAGCTTCGAGGTAGTCAAAGATTTCATATAACTTGGTACCGCCATAAACAAAACGAATGACATCAGTTTTGAAATTCGGAGAAGTATAGTGATGGCCAACATATGGTACTATGGTCTAAGTTAGCAGTTTAGAAACAAGGCCACCTCCCGCCAGACCAAACTCACACATTACAAGACGCTGATACTACCCGTGCTATTATATGGATCTGAAACATGGGTACTTACGCAAGCAGATGAAGCAGCTCTTGGGGTGTTTGAGAGAAAAATTCTCCGAAAGATCTATGGGTCGATTTGCGTTGACGGTGAATATCGCCGTCGAATGAACCTTGAGCTGTACCAGCTATTTTCGGACATCGGCATTGTTAGACGTATTGAGCTGCAGCGACGACGTTGACTAGGTCATGTTGTGAGAATGGATGTGATGGAAGGCTTGCAAAAGCGAACCAACTGATGGTTCGCGCAGAAGGGGAATGCCACGAATAAGATGGAAAGGCCATGTGGAAGACAACATTGCCGAATATGGTCTTTCAAATTGGAAAAAACTGCGCAAAAGACCGACGCGCCTGGAAATCTTTTTTAAACTCGGCTTATTGAACGAAAGTTCTGTCACAAGCCAGCTAAGTAAGCAAGTAATTATTTTTGATCTGCGAAAACTCAGTGCTAGGAACTTTAAGATAGTGAAGTGATAGCGTTAACAGCCACCTTTGAACAAATTGAGAAGGAGTCTGCCAAAGTGGGTCTGGCAGTAAACGGCGATAAGACCAAGCTGATGGTATCAACGCGCAACACGTCCAGTAGACTCGGACCAACTGTGGAACTTGAGAACTACAGCTTCGATGCTCTTGAGGTGTTTGAAAGAAAAATTCTCCGAAAGATCTACGGGCCGTTCTGCGTCGACGGTCAATATCGGCGTCCAATGAACCACGAGCTTTACAATTTATACGCGGACATCGACATAGTCAGTCGTATTGAGCTGCAGCGACTACGGTGGCTAGACCATGTTGTGCGGATGAATACGTTGGTCATTGGAAATCTTTTTAAGCTCGGCTTATGGAACAAACGTTCTGTAAAAAGCCATCTAAGTAACTATGTAATAATAGGCGCGGATTTTTTAAAGAAATGTTTAAAGCGTTCAACATTTTTAATTGAAAGTCAATATGAAAAAAAGAAAATATATTGCTTTGTTTGTTATTCGTTCATTTCGACACCCATACAACATAATTTAGATATGCGTCCTCATTTTTAATATTTTCCACAATAAATCATAAATCAAAAACACAACATCATTTCTATTATCTGTCAATAAAAATGTACATATATTCAACAAAAAAGCAAATTATTCAAATTTATACAAATGATGTATTCTATGCTAACGCTTAGAAAAAATCTATGTTTCCCCCAAAAATAGACAATATATATTTATCATTTATACTCCATTTTCATTGTGTGATACAATAAATTTTACTTAAATTTGACAAATGCTTAATGATTGACATAAGATGCTCTAATCCTATTTGTATAATTTTTCACGCACACCAACCAACTGACAAAAGTAGTCTGCAGGGTCCTTCCTCCAACTTTATTTAACAAAAGAATTTTAAAATAGACTCACAAGAAAAGAGGGCATCCTCTTCAGGAAAATTCTTTGCAAGGGCGATATGTCACAAGAAAGGACGATTTGCTGTTTTTTTTTTTTTTTTTTTTTGAATATAGATTTGGTGTTTGTTCCATTAAAATCTTATCAGCGTATTTTCGAAATTTTATTTTTACTGTTAACCATTTTGAATTTGAACAAATATGCTCAACTAGGTATAGTCGTATTGGAAGTATATACATACGTACATATGTTTGTGTTGGTAAAATTTTCCCTCCTTAAGTAAGACAGACAAGATTGTAAAATCACCTCCCCCTCTTCTATTTGCAGAAAAAAACAGCAAATCCGCTAAATAACAATGACATCATCCGTATCAGCGTTAACAACTGCACCAACAACAACTATAGCAACAATGGCAACAATAAGCAACGCCATTACAAGTATAATTTCACCAGAAAAGTAAGTATTATCACATTTTTAAAAGTCACCTTCAGTTAAATGTAATCCCCCTCCAACTTTCCATCAACTTGGCACCCACTCATAGCTAGTTGTTTAAGAATCGCAGGCGGGAGGAATAATCGGAGGGGGAGGATGGGAAATGTTGTATTTAAACATCTTCTAAATACTTGCAAACCTGCTCAATGACAGTTCTGTTTCCGCTCTTCCAGTAGATGACAAGTAAAAAATAAGCTTAAGGGCAACAACATTTCATTCCTAATTTAGAGAAGTAATAATAAAAGTAATACTTGAGACAGGTGTCTGTGGCCTTCGTGGAAATATGTACTGGGATATTTAAATTATGCGTAATAATACAAATATTTATTAAAATACCATGCCTATTAAAAGCCTAGAAAAAAATATTCTCTAAAATATGCACACCTATTTTCAGCCTTGAAACAATATTCTTTAAAATACTTACTTACTTAGCTGGCTTGTGACAGATCTTTCGTTCCATAAGCCGAGCTTAAAAAAGATTTCCAGGCGCGTCGGTCTTTTGCGCAGTTTTTCCAATTTGAAAAACCATATTCGGCAATAAAGTCTTCCACTTTATCTTTCCATCTTATTCGTGGCCTTACCCTTCTGCGTGAACCATCAGCTGGTTCGATTATATATACCTTCTGGGCTGGGGCATCTTCATGCATTCTTACAACATGACCTAGCCAATGTAGTGGCTGCTGCCAGGGCTGCCAGATTATTTTTTGGAAAAATCGTCATCGATTTTTGATAAAAAAAAATCGTCAAAAATTTAAATACCCACATTTAGATATATTTAAATATATTTTTTTATTAAAATGAACATAAAAGAGGTATTCAATTTATTAAACACGTTTTTTAAAGCTAATCAAGAAATTCATTTATTTTATAAATAAATATTTGAATAGTCATTTCGACTTTAATAAAGTCATTCATTTTGAAAAGAAATTTTGAAAGAAACAACAACCGTTAACTTTTATTTGTTTTGTTGCTGTCTACCCAGAGAACGGCACAGCTGATTGGTAGTTTTCATCTATCTGGGTAAACGTAAACGTTGTTGGCTTTGTAACAGTACAAAGTATACCTCACACACATATGCCAAATATTCAAATTCTTTTTACTTTTTCTTTCGCTTTGTACATTTTTGATGTTGCCATAACAAAAAGAACCCAAATATTGCAATATTACTAAAATGACCAAAAATCGTCATTTTTTGGGCAAAAATCGTCAAATCGTCATTTTTCAATATTTGACCAAAAAATCGTCAAAATGACGATAAATCGTCAAATCTGGCAGTCCTGGCTGCAGCTCAATACGTCTAACAATGTCAATGTATGAGAATAGCTGGTACAACTCATGGTTCATTCGACGGCGATATTCACCGTCAACGCAGATCGGCTCATAGATTTTTCGGAGAATTTTTCTCTCAAACACTCCATGAGCTGCCTCTTCTGCTTGTGTAAGTACCCATGCTTCAGATCCATATAACAGCACGGGTAGTATCAGCGTTTTGTAGAGTGTGAGTTTGGTCTGGAGGGAGGTAGCCTCGCTTTTGAATTGTTTGCTCAGACCCTAGTAGCATCTTTTGGCCATCACTATCCTTTTCCGAATTTCAAAACTGATGTCATTCGTTTTGTTTACGGCGGTACCAAGGTATATAAAATCTTTGACTACCTCGAAGCTGTAGTTCTCAAGTTCCACAGTTGGTCCGAGTCTACTGGACATCTTGCGCGTTGATACCATCAGCTTGGTCATCTCACCGTTTACTGCCAGACCTACTTTGGCAGACTCCCTCTCAATTTGTTCAAAGGTGGCTGTTACAGCTCACAATGTTCGACCCATTATGTCGATGTCATCGGCGTAGGTAAGTAACATGTGTTGTTTGAGTGCCATTTCTGTTCACTTTGCCTCTCGTATGACCTTTTCCAGCAGGATGTTAAAAAGGTCACACGACCTTGTCTGAATCCTCGTTCGGTATTAAAGAGCTACGAGAGGTCCTTTCCGACTTTAACAGCTGATCGTGTGCCAGTTGAAGTTATCCTGCATAACCGAGTTAATTTTGCAGGAATGCAAAACGCAGACATGGCTTGATACACCTCTGAACGGATACATCGAATGCGGACGAAAAGGTGGAATGTGTCGATGTGTGTTTCGTGGGTTTTTTCCAGGATTTGGCGCAAAGTGAAAATCTGGTCAATGGTGGATTTGCCAGGTCTGAAGTCGCATTGGTATGGTCCAATAATGTCATTGACCATTGGCTTCAGTCGTTCACACAGTACGGTGGATCGCACTTTATATGCGATGGGATGGAGACTTATTCCTCTATAGATGGCACATATCGTCTTGTCTCCATTTTGTGCACCGGATACAGGATGCTGAGGTTCCAATCATTGGGCATGCTTTTTTCTAGCCAAATTGTACTAACCCATCGGCACCTGTTGCTTTATTATTCTTCCGCCGATTGATTGCTATTCTGACTTCATATTGGCTTGGTGGTATACATTCTATACTGTCATCTATTATTGGTTCTGGGGTATTCTTCACCGCTACTATTTGATACCAGTAATTTTTCAAAATGCTCCTTACAGATTCTCAGCACGCTGTCTGTATCTGTCACCAGGTTTTCTGCTTCATCTCTTTAAAAAATCCACGCCTTTTGTAGGCCTTAAAAACATTATTCTTTAAAAAATCCACGCCTTTTGTAGGCCTTAAAAACATTATTCTTTAAAAAATCCACGCCTTTTGTAGGCCTTAAAAACATTATTCTTTAAAAAATCCACGCCTTTTGTAGGCCTTAAAAACATTATTCTTTAAAAAATCCACGCCTTTTGTAGGCCTTAAAAACATTATTCTTTAAAAAATCCACGCCTTTTGTAGGCCTTAAAAACATTATTCTTTAAAAAATCCACGCCTTTTGTAGGCCTTAAAAACATTATTCTTTAAAAAATCCACGCCTTTTGTAGGCCTTTAAAAATTTTTTTTTTTTAAAATCCTCGCCTTTTGTGGGTCTTGAAAAAAATATTCTTCAAGAATAAAAATATTTCTATAAAATGTGTATCACATGCAATAACTGTAAAATTATATATAATATTCCACACAATAAAAACATGAAACCAATGGAGGTGAAAATCTGTCTCACTCCATAATTTATTCCTTCCCAGTATTGTTGTATTCAATGCTACCCTCATCTGATCCATAAAAAAAATATTTTAATAAAACATTACCTAAAAAAGTTGTAAAATCTTCTTATTTGCCGTGAAGATTTACATATCGCAACAATACGAAATACGCACTTGAGTCTCAAGAATTATTTATGAATGTTTGTGCGTAAAAACATTCCTCCAACAACAACAAAAAATGTCCTTCCCTGTGGCATTATTTTAAATGCATGTATGTTGCCTTTTTTTCGCTTCGCCAGAAAAAAAAATTATTTTCCTTTTTTTGTGGTGTGTGATTTTATTGCCTTAAGATGTGTGGCCTCAGACCTTCATTTCTCTGGAATCCGACACTTTTCTCTTCCCCTCAATTTGAATCTTCTTCTCCTTTTTTCATTTATTTATATATTTTGTGTTTATTCTTTTTGCCAATATTTGCGTATATCCTCTTCACCACATGCTCCACCATTCCAATCGTATGGAAAACAATTAGATATCCTTTTTATGTTACATTTCCTTGTGTGTGAGTGTGTGTGCGGGTGTGTAATGGCGTGCCCATAAATATTATCCATAAAATGAGCTTTTATTGATGCTTCAAATTTGTTTTCAATAAATACTCTTTTTTAATATTCCGGTTATTCTTCGATTTTTATTTGCCGAAAAGAGCGATTCCTACGGATATTTTGCGTTTGGATGCCGTTTTCCCACATTTCCAAAATATTACAAGTTTATGGTTGAGCGAATCCTGTAAAAGTGGCGGGTGTGTGTGTGTGCGTTAAATATGCTCAATATTTATTTAGGATAATGGATTTACAAAATGTCCATAAACGGATTTGAAATTGATTTAATAAATGTTTTGGTTGCCTCTGGCAGGCAGGATAGGCTGTGGTTACTGGTTCGATTTGACGCTGATAATAATAACATTGTGTGATGGGCTACAAGTATTTAATATTATTTTCACAGCGTGATTATGGAAGGCAATAAAATTTAAATAAATTGATTTAATTGAAAAATTTTAAATGGGTTATATATTTCAGAATTCTTGGGAATTTTCTTATGACAGGATTAATATCCGCATTATGGTCAAGAAAATTAATACATCGATATATTCGATATCTAAAAAAAATATTTGTAAAAAAATCTACGTCTCCTATGGATTACTAAAAAATATTTTTAAAAAATCTACCCTTGTCCATCTATCTTCACACTCACGTCGTTAGCTGAACTTTTTAATACTATGTGGTGCGCATTCTAAATGTCTGAAAAAGGTCGGTTATCTATGTCCTGAGTACATTAAATACTAAATTACAGAAAATAGGATTAGAAAACTAGGCTATGAATTTCAATTATCAATAACTAGGTGTTTATATTTGTTTGACGAGTTTTTCTCCAATATTCTGGAGAATGCCCCATTACATGAATTTCGATGGGAAATTTCGGGAAAAATCATTCAAAATGTCGTAAGTGAGGTAAGACTACCTGGACCTTGATAGGAATAGTTTTACAAAAATATTCCTCAACCTCAAAGAACACGAAATGCCAAATAACCTTCAATGTCTTTAAACCTTGAAAAATATGAAAACAGGGCGGTGTGTCAAAACTATGTAGAAAATTTACAAAAATTGTTGACCCTCCAGGAACCCGGAATGCCAAATTATACCTACCTTGGCGGGAATCTTCGGCTAAAACCTGTAAAATACCAAATCCGCCTCTAGTTAACAAGCCGAAGGGGCCATAGCCTTTCAACTACTAATCCATTGTTCCTTTACGGAAAATATTTCCTTTGAGACGAGAGGAAGCTGAGTTCCTGAAGCTATCGGCTCCATCTCTCAAGTGTACGGCTCCACCTCCACAGCACTTTAACCTAACACAATACAAGTCCAGAATTTACAACAAACATGATTTTATGTTCCGAACCAGTGACCCCTTAAAAAATTATTCTTCCAATTATATAGGTAGACCTCGTATAAATCATTTTTATACCCTTTTCAACACATGGTAAAAGAAACGAGGTACAGACCTATTGTTCCTATTGAGAATATGCATAGAATCACTTTCTGGGTTGTTCTATCAATGTCCGTCCGTCTGTCTGTCTATCCATGTAAAATTGTAAACAAAGTATAGATCGTATTTATGATTCGAATGATATGAAATTTGGCACAGCTCATTAATGTGGCACCAGGAGTTTCATTTGAAGCGAATTCAGCAACATCGAATGGACTAATCGATGAAATCTTTAGATGGAGTCTAAGGGCAGCTTCCTCTAGAAAATCGCCTTCTCGCAGATGAGAAGGTTAAAATAAAAAATCTACCTTACATAATGTGTATACTAAATCCTATGTGGTCTAAGCATGGCAGACCTTAATATTGACTATATAGGACTTTCAACTCTGGTTCCTGCCCCATATATTGTAGCAATTTTCAAAAAATATAAATGTAATAAAAATGCTTCTCCTCGACACTAGATAGTAACGCAAATCGTTAACTGAGGGTATATCTATCTGTCGGTAACACCGACTGACACTTTTTTACTTGTTAGTTCCCTTTTCATATGATTTTAGTACTGTTATATTCTTGGTAGCATATGGCATCTCCACCTCACTTAATTATTATTATTCTTGCGTTAATTTCGTTATCATTGTTTTTCATCCACCTATGTAAATAATTGGTCTGCTGTAGGTGATGGGGATGACACCTATCGTTGCCTAGAAACAAACCCTCCTTGAATTTTGTGTAGTGGTTGTTGTAGCAGCTTGTACTGCTGTGTATTTCTCCTATATTCTTTAACCTGGTTCTGCTTCTAACTCCAAGTTCCAGAAGGCTGCGACCTGTATCGTTTGAGACCAAAGAGAATATGGGGTTAGGTGAGTGGATTTGGCTGGGGAGTTGAATAGGTGTAGCGTGTCATATGGTCCGTTACCACATGCCGGACAGATATTGTCGACCTCTCCATCAATTCGTGCCCAATATGAATTGAGGCGGGAACACCATCCAGATCGTAGTTGTGCCAAGACCACTCTGGCTTGTCGAGGTAACTGTTGCTCTTCTGCAGCTATTATAGGCGGATGATCTCCTAGGATGGTATTCTTCGAACCGAACACGATATTCTTGAACCGCTTCCTCAACTGCATCCGTGTGAATACGATTCAATCCTGCTTGATAGGCCTGTTGGTCTAGAGGTACATTTGGACCTCCCTCTCCAGATCATGAAGATCCTTCCTGGGTGCTTATCCATTAGGTAACGGTTTGGATGGCTACTCCTATAACACCCAAGCAGGTATTGCATCTACAACATCTTGTTGTGTTGACGCACAGGAAGGATGTTCGTCTGCTCATGTAAGTGGTCTATTGGAGTCATGAGGAGACACCCCGTTGCAGTCCTCAGGGCGGCATTCTGGCAGGATTGAAGACTTTTCCACTGCGTTGCACTGACGTTAGTGTGTAGTGGTTGGTGTCCTTGCATATTGTAGTGCTCCTCTAGGTGACGCTATTAAATTTTTGTTTATATATAGTTGAGTTATCCACATGTATTGATGTGGTTTGATATCAAGGAGGAGTTTCAGGTCTATTTCATTCGGAGTGATATGTTAAATTCTTGGTGTCTGGGGAGATTCAGATGTATTTTATTCGGAGTGGTGTCTGTGTGTTAAAATCCTTTTATAAATATTCGAATACCACTTTGAACGATTTTTTCCTTCTCCTCCTTTTCCGACATCCATAGTTGTGTATCATTGTTTTTAATCCACATATGAAGTCTGTTGTACTTGAAGGGGATGTCACCTATAGTTTGCTAGTTGTTGTGATGGTTCTTGTCTTATTTTAATGTTCCTTTAGGTGGCGCTATTATATTTAAGGATATAAAGTTATCCTTATGTGTTGATGTTGGTTGATTCAGATGTATTTCATTCGGAGTTGTATGTTAAACTCTTTTTACAAATATTCGAAAACCGCCTTGAAAAATGTTTCCTTCTTCATTCGAAACCGATGTTGGTTGATTCAAATGTATTTCATTCGGAGTTGTATGTTAAACTCTTTTTACAAATATTCGAAAACCGCCTTGAAAAATTATTCCTTCTTCATTCGAAATTGGCAACCATTCGTCAGGCGCAAAATCAATTGCTACCGGTTTTAATAAATTTTTGAAATTGGGCATTTCGTGTGCTCACATCCCATTTTATATAGTTTAATATCCTAGAAGTATTATCAACTAAGGGGTTTAAATGGATCGCACGAACTGAGCGACTTTTTGTCAAGGTAAAAACGTCGTTAAGTTCAACAGGCCCGAACACTTTATACCCTCCACCAAGACCTTTTTATATGCCGGGTTATGCCATGATGAATGTTTGGTACGGGTGTTACAGTAAACAATAGGTCGATATTGATAATTTTTGATATGATATGGACCTATTTTTAACTGTAGCTCAAAATACCCAATTTATCTGAAAAATGTATCCAAACTCCTCAAATAATACCCTTATAAAGGGTATTATTCGATATTTTTGGTAGGGTAATATTATTTTCTTTAAATCCATTTAGATGCCATCTGGTGGAAAAATAAATAGGAAACTTATTACCACATTGATTGAAAGCTTTACTAAAAATAGCTTAAATTCAACGTTACATCTGCCCTCCCTGCTTGGTTCTGGCTTTCAATGTATATAAAGCTTAAACTGACCATCTAACTTTAAAAATCTTGAAAGCTTTCCCATCACCAAGCTTTTATGTTACCCTCAAAATAAACAATGTGTATAACATTCGCTGTTGTAAGCTTTTTCAGCTTACATAAAGCTTTTGCGTCTGTGTAAAATGAGAAGATAAAATATTTACACCAACAAAAAAGTACAAAAATAACAAGAAGAACAATAACAGCAATGTTGTGTCATTCATTATTCTACTGTTAGTTATTCCTCAGGTGTCTGTTGCACAAAAACAAACACTTACGATGTATCACCGAAAACACACACACAGTAACCGAGAGGTAAGAAGACTTTCTACGAGAAGAAGAAGAAAAAGGACAAGAGGCAAATAGGTAATATGGACACTATGTATGGAATGAGAACAACAACTACCATCAATATATCAACAAAACGACGAATAGTTGTTGGTTGGCTAGTCCATCCATCCATTCAGTCAGTCGAACAGCGGCAGTAGCAGTAACTACCGACTGTTGTCGGTTTTTGAGGCATGAGACACCAGCACATGAATGTGATTAGTTGCAGTGTTGTTGTTGCATGGCAAGCACGTGTTTATTCCTTGCCATTGCTGTCGATCCTTGTCGGTGTGATGTGACTGACTGGCAGGCAGACTGGTTGGTTGGTGTTGGCTCGGTTTCATTCTTCATTGATTGAAGAACGACAAAAAAAAAAAAAAAACTAAAGAAAACAAACATCCATTACAATTGCGTTGTGTGTGAAATGTCGGAAGACCAGTTCGTTCTTCTATTACCTCAGGTTGATTTTAAAGAATTAAAAAAATTAAATTAAAAAGTGGAGAAAAATTGTAACCAAGCTCAAGAGCCGGGATTTTTGTTTCCTGCAGTAACAAACAATGTGATTGTGTGTGTGAAAATGTGAAAATACTGCAATGACCGTGACCCTGACTTTTCAAGAGTATTTGAAACAAAAACAACAGCAAACAAAAAAATCCAACAAAACAAATATAAAATCAAAGAAAAGCTCATATGGGCAAATGTTATTGTGTTATCCTTACCTGCAATTATGTGAGTATGTGTGTGCTTGTGGAAAAAGGATATATTCGATGGGTATTTCTTATATCGAAAAAAAAACACGAGACCCATAAATTTTATATCACTTTTGTGAAAGGGTAAGTGTTGGTGTGTTTTCATTATTCAAGGTGTTTGCATTGACTTGCATCACGTGCGCTCTAAAGGTCATAACAATTTAAGAGGTTATTGATTTCATTGACCCACAAAAATGTGTTGGGGTTTTTTTGTGGCATAAATTTTAAATTTATATACAATTGTGTGTACTCGATTGCAAGAATATCGAATACAATTTTTTTGTTTCAATAAAAACTGTAAACATAAATAAAATATCGATTCAGGGGCATTTACAGTAATCAAACGAAAAATTACTCTTTAATAAATCCACGCCTCAGTTGGCCCTTGAAAAATATTCTTTAATAAATCCTCGCCTTGTTTTTTGAATCCTTGAAAAAATATTCTTTAATAAATCCACACCTGGTTTTTCTTACTTCATTAGCTGTCTTGTTAGAAAACGGTTGTTTCACAAGCCGAGCTTAAAAAAGATTTCCAAGCGCGTCGATCTTGTGCCCAACTCCTCCAATTTGAATAACTACGTTCCTAGATGTTGTTTTCTACTTGGTCTTACCATCTGATTCGTGGCCTTCCCCTTC
Organism: Musca vetustissima; assembly: GCF_032173495.1. Classification (NCBI taxonomy): domain Eukaryota; kingdom Metazoa; phylum Arthropoda; class Insecta; order Diptera; family Muscidae; genus Musca; species Musca vetustissima. The sequence continues at coordinate 44,069 of NW_026885115.1, read as the reverse complement.
TACGGGAAACAGCAGTAGGCTCGCTTTTATATGCCTTTTGAGCTGGGGCATTCTCATTCATTCGCTCAACATGGTCTTGCCATCGTAGTTTGACTTGCCAACTGACTATGTCGATGTTAGCGAATAAATTTTAAAGCTCGTGGTTCAGTCTGACGGGAGGTGGCCTTGTTTTTAAACTGCTTACTTAGACCATAGTAGTATCTGTTGGCTATGACAATCCTTCTCCGAATTTCAAAACTGATGTCATTCGTTTTATTTATGGCGGTACCAAGGTATATAAAATCTTTGACTACCTCCAAGCTGTAGTTCTCAAGTTCCACAGTTGGTTCGAGTCTACTGGACGTCTTGCGCATTGATACCATCAGCTTGGTCTTCTCGCCGTTTACTGCCAGACGCATTTTGGCAGACTCCTTCTCAATTTGTTCAAAGGTGGATGTTAACGCTCGCAATGTTCGACCCATTATATCGATGTCATCGGCGAATAACATGTGTTGTTTGGTGTACAGAGTGCCATTTCTGTTCACTTTTGCCTCTCGTATGACCTTTTCCATGTTAAAAAGGTTACACGACAAACTATTACATTGTCTGAATCCTCGTTCGGTATTGAAGGGCTCCGAGAGGTCCTTTCCGACTTTAACTGCTGATCTTGTGCCTGTTAAAGTTATCCAGCATAGCCGAATTAATTTTGCTGGAATGCCAAACGCAGACATGGTTTTATACACCTCTGAACGGATAGAGCTGTCGAATGCGGCTTTATAGTCGACGAATAGGTGAAATGTGTCGATGTGTTTTTCGTGGGATTTTTTTCAGGATTTGGTGCAGAGTGAAAATATGGTCAATGGTAGATTAGCCAGGTCTGAAGACACATTGGTATGGTCCAATAATGTCATTGACCATTGGCTTTAATCGTTCACACAGCACAATGGATAGCACTTTATATGCGATGGGAAGAAGGCTAATTCCTCTATAGTTAGCACATATCGTCTTGTCTCCTTTTTTGTGCACGGGGCACAGGATGCTGAGGTTCCAATCATTGGGCATGCATTCCTCTATCCAAATTTTACTAGTCAGCTGATGAATGCTCCTGACCAGCATCTGACCACCTGTCTTGAATAGTTCGGCTGGTAACCTGTTGGCTCCTGCTGCTTTATTGTTCTTGAGTCGATTAATTGCTTTTATGACCTAATCTTGGCTACACTCTATACCATAATCTCTTATTGGTTCTGGGGTATCTTCTTCCTCGCCACTATTTGATACTAGAAGCTTTTCAAAATGCTCTTTCCAGATCCTCAACACGCTGTCTGTATCTGTCAGCAAGTTTCCTTCTTCATCTCTACAGGAGGATCCAAATCCTTCGGTTTGGTGTTTTACTCGTTGGTAAAATTTCCGGACTTCATTCTGACTCCTGTACATCTCGATTTGCTCACGGTCGCGTTTTTCTTGTTCTTTCTTATTTTTTCTGAAAATATGTTTCTCCTCTCTCCTTTTTCCAGATAATTCTCCATCACATTACGTGTTGCTACTGTCTGCAGGGTTGCCTATACGCTGCGTTTTTCACATCAGTAGCATTACAACACTCCTGATCGTACCATGGGTTTCTTGGTGGTAGTTTTTGGTACCCAGGTGTTGCTTTTGCTGCAGTTTGTAGGGAGTGGGCAATTCTTTCCCATTGTGCTTCTATACTATTATCAGGACAAGAAGTGCTTTCTTCAAGCAGGTGGGTCAATTGAGCGGAATAGGCCTCGGCTACCTGTTGAGTTTGCAGCTTTTCGACGTCGAAATTCCGTGTTGTGTTAGATTGCACCTTTGCTGCGAGTGCGAACCTTGGTTGCCACAAGGTAATGGTCCGAATCGATACTCGCTCCTCTGATCGATCTAACGTCTAATACACTGGATGAATGCCTTCCGTCTATCACAACATGATCTATTTGATTTCTCATTGCTTGATCAGGAGAAATCCAGGTGCCTTGTGTATATCAGGATGTTTGAATCTGGTGCTGCTAACTACCATGTTTTTTTGCTGCAGCGAAGTCAATCAAACTAATGCCGTTGTCGGATGTTTCTTCATGGAGGCCGAATTTTTCGACGGTGGGGCCAAAGATATTTTCCCTTCCGATTTTTGCATTAAAATCTAGCAGAATTTTAATGTCATGGTCAAGTCAGCGATCATATGCTATTTCTATGCGCTCATAAAATATGTCTTTGGTCTGCTCATCTTTATCTTCGGTCGGAGCATGGCCGCAAATAAGACTGATGTAGAAGAACTTCGCTTTTATGCGGATTATAGTAATTCGCTCATCTACTGGAGTGAATCTGGAGACGTTTCATGGCAGCTATAATACAGTGCGTAATCGTCTGATTTACTTACGCCTGTCCCTTACCATCGCATTTCCTGTAAGACAATAATATCGGCTTTGTATTCCTTGAGTACATCCGCCACGCCTTGTTTGTTGGAGTCCTTGAAAAAATATTCTTTAATAAATCCACGCCTTGTTTGTTGGAGTCCTTGAAAAAATATTCCTTAATAAATCCACGCCTTGTTTGTTGAATCCTTGAAAAAAATATTCTTTAATAAATCCACGCCTTTTTTGTTGAATCCTTGAAAAAATATTCTTTAATAAATCCACGCCTTGTTTTGTTGAATCCTTGAAAAAATATTCTTTAATAAATCCACGCCTTGTTTTGTTGAATCCTTGAAAAAATATTCTTTAATAAATCCACGCCTTGTTTGTTTGAATCCTTGAAAAAATATTCTTTAATAAATCCACGCCTTGTTTGTTGAATCCTTGAAAAAATATTCTTTAATAAATCCACGCCTTGTGTGTTGAATCCTTGAAAAAATATTCTTTAATAAATCCACGCCTTGTTTGTTTGAATCCTTGAAAAAATATTCTTTAATAAATCCACGCCTTTTATTTCAAATCACAAATAAAACTTGGCAACCTTTTACCCAATATACGCCTCTTCACATTTGCTCTAGGCAACAGGTGGTTGTTGGCGTTTATTTTTCTTCTTCATGTTTTGTTTTGCTATTCAAGTGCCATGGCTTGGTAACATTAAATGTATAGCATACTTTTAGGTGTCATAAAATGTGTTGTGGCTGTCGAGTGGAAACTATGATGGTTTTATTTGTTTAAGATTACACACAAACATATATATTTACGAAAAAAAAAAAAACATTTACATAGTAGAGAAGCACTTTTTCTCTTTTTTATGCAATTAAATTTAAAAAATAATAAACTTAGTATTAAAACAGATCAACTTTCAAGGGCTGGTATTTAATTTTTGTTATGAAGTAAGAGTGATGATTTAAATGTAAGCCATTTTTAAGTCAATTAGTTTTTCTAAAGAGTATTATGAAATTTTGGGTAGATAGTTTTACATAAGCGGTCATAAATGGTTTTATGAAATTTAAAACTTCTAGGATTTAGTATTCAATTTCATAACTTTGTAATTTGTGATTTAATGGGGGCATGGGGGGGCTATATGTTGTACATATTTGCCAATTAAGGTATGTTAGTGTGTTCTTATGCCATGTTGTGTATGTTTCAAATGTTTGAAGCATACAAACACACAACATGTTCCTTGTTAATACATATTAACGTGAACAGCCTTAAGTCATGTTGTTTATGTTGATGATAGTTGAAGTTCAAGGCAAAGAGGGCAGGTTGTAATGGCACTAGTATTTGAAATCTAATTGTGAGTATCATGGTATGGAACAGAATCTTGCTTACTTGTAATAAGACCTCCATATTTTAAAATAACATAAATTTTCAGTAAGCCCCTATTTCCATTTTATAACCACTGTGCATCCATAGCTGTAACATCACCAACAACAACAACAGCATTGCATTACAATAACAAATCAAATTATGCAAAAAATATCATTTGAAGAAATATTGGAAATGACAGTTGATATGTCACATTTCATATTAATTGTGCATTGAATTTGTTATGGTGATGATGGGTGGAAAGGCTGGCAGACAGACTAACTGACTGACTGGTTGAATGGAATGCCAGACGAACTGACTGGAATGGATAAAGCTGAGCGCTTGGTGCATTATAACATGTGCAGTGGGTAGTTGGCGAGCATTCTGTTCTTCGTTGTTGTTGTTGTTTTTGTTCTTATTCTCTTCATTGAACAATTTATGTAAATTGTTATGACATGTAAATTGTTATGTTTCGAACAGACGATATTTTACTATGAAATCGATTTTACGAGGGCAGTGGGGAAAGTTCTTAGCCTAGACCTGACTGCAGACAAAAGACAAACCTATGCAGAATTTCAGCACCCTATCTCAATTCCTTCAGAAGATAGCGTAATTACAACTGACGGATGGACATGGCTAGATCGTCTTAGAATTTTACCCTGATCAAGAATATATATACTTTATAGGGTCGGAAATGAATAGTTCGATGAGTTACAAACGGAATTAATATACCCTCAATACTATGGTGGAGGGTATAAAAAGTTAAGTGTTTTGGAAACTTCCATCTCTGTTATGAACACATGTTAAATTTTGTTTCGATCTGGCAACTCCTTCATATAGAAACAGGTGTTCGAAAAAGACGCATCCGTAATGAAAGCACACATTTCTAATTTTTCCATTGTGATAAATTGCGGATGTGTCTTTTTTGAACACCTGGTTCTACATGAAAGCGTTGCCAGATCGAAACAAATTTAACAGAGATGGAAGTTTCCAAAAAACTTACCTTTTTATACCTCCACCATAGTATAAATTAATTTTGTCATTCCGTTTGTAACGCATCGAAATATTCATATCCGACCCTATAAAGTATATATATACTTGATCAGGGTAAAATTCTAAGACGATCTAGCCATGTCCGTCCGTCCGTCAGTTGTAATAACGCTATCTTCTGAAGGAATTGAGATAGGGTGCTGAAATTTTGCATAGGTTTGTCTTTTGTCTGCAGGCAGGTCAAGTTCGAAGATGTGATATATCGGTCCACGTTTAGGCATAGCTTCCATATAACAGTACCCCCCAATTTTCGGTATTTTAGGGTACTTGAGCGCGGGTTTCAACCGAATTCGCTGAAATTTGCTACATTGTGTTTTTATTGGGTACTAAATGTCTCCACAAAAAATTATAAATATCAGTCCACTTTTTCTGGTAGCCCCCATATAATTTTCAGTGTTTTGGGAGTTTTTATCGTATTTTTCCACCGAATTGGCTGTAATTTGGTATTTTGAGTTCTTAACAGGTACCAAATCTCTCCACAAAAAATTATGAATATAGGTCTATTTTTTCGGATAGCCCCCATAAAAGGGTACCTCCAATTTTCGGTATTTTGGGGTTCTTGAGCGGGGTTTTCAACCGAATTCGCTGAGTTTTTATTGGTTACTAAATGTCTCCACAAAAAATTATAAATATAGGCTCACTTTTTCTGGTAGCCCCCATATAACGGTACCACCAATTTTCGGTATTTTGGGGTTCTTGAGCGCGTTTTTCTAACGAATTGGCTGCAATTTGGGTTGGGGGTTTTTGGAAATTCTTACTTGAACAGCTCGAAAAGTACTAAATGTGGTACCATTTATATTTGGCGATCCGGTGCAGCTAGAACTCTGAAATTTGGTTTGATGGTCATTGATGGAGTATAGAATAGATGTAGTAAAGATTTAGTACTTTTCGGATTCTTATAGTAATCCGAAAAGTACTAAAATGTACTAAATTTTATACAAGTTCGTTACTGTGAATGGATAGAGCTAAAAACTGAAATTTGGAATGCGAATTAAAGTTGAGAAGTGGGACTGATATAAGGAGATGGTTTTGGAAGTGTGTAGTCATGTGTACGAAATAGTACTAAACTGTGCAAAATTTGGTACAATGTGAACTTGGAGGAATGGATGGAGCTGGAATCTTTAAATTTGAAATGAACATTACCGTCGCAGTGTATGATAGCGGTATGTAGGTAGTTTTGGAAATTTGGACCTATGTTTACGTAAGGTACTAAATGGTACTATATTTGGTACAATTTGGATTTTGGGTAAATCAATAGAGCTGTAATCCTGAAATTTGAAGTTAGGATCAAAGTTAGGGTGTAGGATTTGGGTACGCACAAAGTTTTGGAAATATTTACTAATGTGTACAAAATGGTACTAAATTTTGTACAATTTAGATTTAGGTGAACCGATAGAAATTTGGAAGTAAGAGTTTAAGATTGGGGGGTTTGGATGTAGTTTTTGAAATTTGTACTTATGGGTACTAAATACTACTAAATTTGGTACAATTTGGTTATAGAGCTGGAATAGTAAAAATTTGAAGTTATGATTACATTTGTAATGTAGAATTGAAGCATGTAGGTAGTTTTGTGAATTCGTACTTATGTACTTATTGGGGACTTTGGATGTAGCTTTGTAAATTTTGTATTTATGAGTACTAAATTTGGTACAATATGGATTTAGAGCTGGAATAGTAAAATTTTGAAATTACGATTACTTTTGTAATGTAGAATTGAAGCATGAAGGTAGTTTTGTGAATTCGTACTTATGTGTACTAAATGGTGCTAAATTTGGTACAATTTGAATTTTGTGTGAACTAATAGAGCGGGAATCCTGATTTGGGATTTGGGTAAGCCGATAGAGTAGGAATCTTGAAATTTGAAGTTAGGATCACTGTTGGGGTGTTCAATTTAGCTATATAGGAAGTTTTTGAAATTCGAGCAAATGTGTACTAAATTTGGTAGAATTTAAATTTTGGGTGGACCAATAGAACTGGAATCCTGAAATTTGGTGTTGGGGGTCACTGTTGGGGTGTAGTATTGGGATATTTAGAAAGTTTTGGAAATTTGAACTAATGTGTACAAAATGGTACAAAATGTGAATTTGGGTGAACCGATGGAGATGGAAAAATGAATTTTGGAGACAAGGGTTCTGTTGGAGTGTAGAATTGGGGTATGTAGAAAGTTTTGAAAATTCACACATGTGGGTACTAAATTTGGTATAATTTGAATTTGAGTGAATTGAAAGAACTGGAATCCTGAAATTTGGAGTTAGGATCGTTGTTGGAGTGTAGGATTGGGCGATGTAGAATGTTTTGGAAATTGGAAATTAATGTGTACTAAATGGTACTAAATTTAGATTTGGGAGAACCGGTAGGGATGGAATCTTGAAATTTGAAGTTAGAATCACTGTTGGGGTGTAGAAATGAGCTACGTAGGAAGTATATGAACCGATAGAGCTGGAATCTTGACATTTGAAGTCACTGTTGGGGTGTTGGGGTATATAGAAAATTTTACAAAAAGGAACTAAATTTGGTACAATTTGGATTAAGAGTGAACCGATAGAGCTGGAATCCTGAAATTGTGTGTACTAAATGGTTCTGAACTTAAAACAATTTAGATTTTAGTGAACTGAGAGAGCTGGAATCCTGAAATTTGAAATTAAGAGTAGGTTGGGGTATGGGGGAAGTATAAAGGTTAATAAATGATACCAAATTAAGCATAAAGCTAGATTTAGTTACGGTCAGAATTGGTGTGTAGTCTTGGGATATGGAGGTAGTTTTGGAAATAGGTACTACAAGAGAACATAGGTACTAACATTTTAATAATTGTCGGTATTGGGTTTTAAATAACTCCCACATTCGCTTACGAAGTAGCGGACATATGATAGTTAAAGAATATTTTTTCAAGGGTCTGAACATCAAGGCATGGATTTATTAAAGAATATTTTTCAAGGGCCAACTGAGGCGTGGATTTATTAAATAATATTTTTTCAAGGTCTGAAAAACAAGACGAGGATTTGTTAAAGAATAGTTTTTCAAGGATTCAAGAAACAAGGGGTGGATTTATTTAAACGTAATTATTTCAAGAACTCATAGCCTGGATTTATTTAGAAATAATTATTTTTCAGGACTCAAAGCGTGGTTTCATTAAAAATAATTATTTCAAGGACTCAAACAAAGCGTGGATTTATTAAAGAATATTTTTTCGAAGATTCAAACAAGGCGTGGATTTATTAAAGAATAGTTTTTTAAGGATTCAACAAACAAGGCGTGGATTTATTAAAGAATAGTTTTTCAAGGATTCAACAAGGCGATGATTTATTAAAGAATAGTTTTTCAAGTATTCAACAAGACGTGGATTTATTAAAAAATAGATTTTCAAGGTTTCAACAAGGCCAGCATTTTTTAAAGAATATTTTTTCAAGGATTCCACATTCATTTTTCATTTTTTATTCAAATTCTGCATTACCTGTAACTGTAAAAGTACTTTTTTCTTATTGTAAATTATTAAATCATATATTCTTTGTTATTGTTGCTTCTTCGTCTTCAAGTTAATATGCAAAGACTTTGCAAAGTTTTCCATAAAACCCAATAACGTCAATGTTATTATTGCGGCTATAGCTCTTCGACTAAAAGGGGGAAAATGTATATATTTACAAATAAGGATAAAAAGACAATGCGGCAAAGAGTTATGTACACCGACAGCTTCATCTGACATCCTCCAATGCTGAGTTAATGATGATGCTGACGACGATGATGATAATGGCACTGGCGGTTATGTCTCTTTCTTGAGATACAAAAGAAATGCATTTTCTTTGAAATTTATGAAGACTTTTATCTGCCATGGGATGGGAGTGAGTGACTGCCTATGTGGTGGGTGAGCCATATCACATTCACATCGTGAATACAAACTTTCTTTGTTCGTAGCTAAGTGTAAAAAAATAATGAATTTATCTGCGACTGCTGTTGGTTGGTTGCTTCACCACTTCCACAAATTTTGTACTTTGTTCATTTGGATTTGTGGCAATCGCCTAGAATATTTCAATTTCTAACTGAGACTAGCTCTAGCTGACAATTCTTATCACGAGTTTATGTTTTTATTATTGTATTGTTATTATTTTTAGACAATAATAAAAAATACATTTAATAAAAATAAATAAAATGTAATTTAAATAGAAATATTTACATTGGGTAGCTGGCGGGCAATAAAAAATAATTTTTGGACTTCCCTATTCAGTAAAAGCGATGTTTTGGAATAGAGTCTTTCTTATAAGAAAGTGTATAGAAATTTTACACAGACATTTATATCAGGGTGCTTGGTATTAAACATTCGATATATCGGCCAAAGTTATGGTTTCGCTTCCATAGACCGAACGGTACCCTCATTATTGGCTATTTATGAGATTTTGCCACATTTTCATAAAGAATGCTCCCAATGTTTCATAAAATCATCCCACCAAAGGCCACAAGTAGTGTTCAACGTTTTTGTATATCCTCCAATTTTCTATATTTTTTTTGGAATTTTGGTTCTCATAGCTTGGCAAATAAATGTTATCAATATCGGTTAATGATCCGGTATAGTCCCTTAATCAAATATGTTGTTACTTTTGTATTCTGTTCTATTTATTTGACTTATTTTAAATCCCCATCTCCAACTAAAAATAACTCACTACAATGTATGTGCAAATCATGTCCTAGTAGCATACTAGCCGAACAAAGTTCATTGCAAGCAATAATACAAAGAAAAAAAAAAACAGAAAATAGAAAACTGAAATCAAGAAGTCATTCAAATAGAAAAAAAGAATAATAATAACTGACACTTTGAATTCAATTATTCAATTAATTTAGATTAAATTGTTGCGCACATTTATATTTATGTTCAATAACGTCGAAGTAATAAATTCGGAGAATATGTGCCGTTTTGTGGCTGGGGCTATTGCGAGGGTAGTTTGCAAAGTAAACTAAAATCATACATGTGTGGAAACCTGGTGACAGATACAGATAGCGTGTTGAGAATTTGGAAGGAGCATTTTGAAAAGCTTCCGGTATCAAATAGTGGCGGTGAAGAAGATACCTCAGAACCAATAATGGATGACGGTATACCACCTAGCCAAGATGAGGCCAGAGTAGCAATTAATCGGCTGAAGAACAATAAAGCATCAGATGCCGATGGATTACCAGCCGTACTATTCAAGACTGGTGGTCAGATGCTGGCCAGGAGCATGCACCTGCTGATTAGTACAATTTGGCTGAAGGAATTCATTCCCAATGATTGGAACCTCAGCATCCTGTGTCCCGTGCACAAAAAAGGAGACAATACGATATGTGCCAACTATAGAGGAATAACTCTCCTTTCCATCGCATATAAAGTGCTATCGAACGTACTGTGTGGGCGACTGAAGCCAATGGTCAGTGTCATTATTGGACCATACCAATACGGTTTCAGGTCTGGCAAATCCACCATTGATCAAATTTCACTCTGCGCCAAATCCTGGAAAAGACCCACAAAAAACATATCGTCACATTCCTTCTATTTGTCAACTATAAATCCCCATTCGAGAGCCCAATCAGCTCAAATCTTCACTCCGTACCAAAAGACCCAGGAAAACACATCGACACATTCCACCTATTCGTCGATTATAAAGCCGCATTTGACAGCCCAATTCGCTCAGAAGTGTTTAAAGCCATCTCTGCGTTCGGCATTCCTGCAAAATGAATAACTTTAAGTGGCATAAGGTCAGCAGTTAAAGCCGTAAAGGACATTTCGCATCCCTTCAATACCAAACGAGGACTTAGATAAGTTGACAGTTTATCGTGTGACCTTTTTCAAATCCTCCTAGAAAAGGTCGTACGAGATGCAAAGGTGAACATAAATGACACTCTGTACACCAAACAGTATATGTTACTTGCCTACGCCGATGACATCGAAATAATGGGTCGAACATTGCGAGGGGTAACAGGAACCTTCTAAGGAATTGAGAAGGAGTCTGCCAAAGTGAGAGTGGCAGAAAATGGCGAGAAGACTAAACTGATGATATCAACGGGCGACAGGTACGGTAGAATCGCACCAATTGTGGAACATGAAAACTACAGCTTGGGTACTTGCGCAAGCAGATGAGACAGCTATTTGAGTGTTTGAGAGAAAAATTCTCCGAAAAATTTATGGGCCGATCTACATTGACGGTGAATATCACCGTCGAATGAACCATGAGTTGTACCATCTATTCTCGGACATCGACTTAGTCAGACATATCGAGCTGCAGCGACTACGTTGGCTAGGTCATGTTGTGAGAATGGGTGAGGATGCGAACGTCTAAAACACTGGGTGAATGACTTCCGCATGCTAGTGTGGTAATGGTGATACTAAACAATATAATAACACATAGAGCCCTGTATGTATTTATATATAGCTTCCACATCCGATCTCTGTCTTTGTAAAATATATACACGGCATAGAATGCCATTCTTATTTTTAGGGGCTTACTCCATGTAAAATTTGTGGCCTCTAGAGCGACTAGAAAAACAAATAAAAACCAATAAGCGCAGCAGTATAGTCGGACGGCTGACCATACGATACCCTACAAATCTACCAAGGAAATCTAACTTTCTGCGGATTTTTATTCCGACCCCATGCAATTTTTCGTGATAGTTGCACTCTGTTGTCCGATTAGAGGCCAACAGCACCCTTTTCTTATATTGTTTTCGAATATTACTAATTTTCAGTACAGCACTTCTAATATTTGTCCAGATTCTCTTCAAAAAAAAAAAAAAAAACACAACTTCATCGCAATATTATTATATGATCATCACCGAAAATTATAGGCATTGTCATTATCAAACCTGGATCCTCATGGAAAATTTCAAAGCGATCACCGCTATATTTCCGCCCTCTAGTATGGTAATGGGTTACTAAGTAATATATATAATTACGTAAGCACCTGTAAATATTTAAGTGTAACTCCCACATCTGAGTACATACGATCATATAATTGGTATCAATTTAAGGTCAACCACTCCTCTTGGATACACGATCAACTACTCGGGTCTACGTCCTCCAGGGCCAAATATATGCACCATAGAATACATTTTTTTTTTAATTTTTCACACAAAAGTCAGGGTCCATTTGACCCGCTAAATATTAACCGGTCTTTACCAAAAACAATAACGGTCTTCATTGGCAGAACCCATCCTACATGCAAAATTTCGTGAAGATTGGTCCATAACTGCGGCCTGTATCGTGTTTACAAATAAAAATGGACAGACGGACGGAAGGACACACATGTCCAGATCGACTCAGCTAGTCGAGATATGACTATCGGTCTACCTTAAGGTGGGACTAGGACCAATATTTCGCGGCGTTACAAACTCTTGGGGCTGCACAAAGCTATAATACCCTGACAATGTAATTGTGTAGGTTATAAATACTTTTGGTCGATTTCAAAATCTAAATATTGACCAATTATTTTAATTTCGTGACGATTGGTCCACCACTGTTATCGTTACTTTGTTTACAAATGTTAATACACAGTTGGACGGACAAACATATGTGGATCGACTCAGCTTCTCGAGATATGATATGAATACTACAAAGTCTAGGACCAACATTTCGTGGCGTTACAATCACTTGAACTACAGAAACGTAAAGGGTGTGCCAATTAAAACACAAATTTTTAAATTTTATATAAAACACATATATAAAAAATAAATCTTGAAACTAAATTCCTCCTATATGAATCCTCCAGCCCAAAAACCACATCACATAGGGAAACTTTATGGATACATTTGCTTCTCGTGAATCAATCAAGGATTTTCTTCACTCCAAATACGGCAATTCTGCCTAGTCTCCTAACAGACGTCGCATTTTCGAAAGAACATTGACATGCAATTGAACAAAAGATATTTAGGGACTTTGGCGCACCACTTACCTTAAATCCGACGAAAATATATATGGGAGCAATATCTGAATCAGAACCGATTTTCAATAATTTTTACACACATCATTCTAGTCTCAATTCAGTACGCTGTGCCAAATTTCGTGCAAATCGAAAGATATATAGGGACTTTGGTGCACCATTTACATAAAATCGGGCGAAAATATATATGGGAGCTATATCTGAATCTGAACCGATTTTCAAGAAATTTTACACACATCGTTCTAGACTTGATTCAGTACGCTATACTAAATTTCGAATGATATATAGGGACTTTGGTGCATCATTTACAGAAAATCGGATAAAAATATATATGCGACCTATATCTAAATCTGAACCGATTTTCACGAAACTTAGCACACATCATCACAGACTCAATTCAGTACGCTATACCAAATTTCGTGCAAATCTAAAGATATGTAGGGACTTTGGTGCACCATTTACCTTAAATCGGACAAAAATATATATGGGAGCTATATCTAAATCTGAACCGATTTTCAAGAAACGTAGCACACATCATTACAGACTCAATTGATTACGCTATACTAAATTTCGTGCAAATCGAAAGATATATAGGGACTTTGGTGCACCATTTACCTTAAATTGGACGAAAATATAAATCGGACTTAGCACACATCATTCTAGATCTAATTTTGTACCCTATGCCAAATTTTGTGGAAATCGAAGGGTATGTAGGGACCTTGGTGCCCCATTTACCTTAAATCGGACGAAAATATATATGGGAGCTATATCTAAATCTGAACCGATTAAAAAAAAAACTTCGCAGACATCAATCTGGATCCTATTCAGTACTCTGTGCAAAATTTTGTCCCAATCGGACAAATATTGGGAGTTTGGTGTATCATTCACAAAAAATCGGACGAAACTATATATGTGAGCTATATCTAAATCTGAACCAATTTTAAGAAAACTTCGCAGGCATCAATCTGGACCCAAATCAGTACTCTGTGCAAAATTTTGTCCCAATCGGACAAATATTGGTGTATCATTCACAAAAAAATTGGACGAAACTATATATTGAAGGGTATGTAGGGACCTTGGTGCCCCATTTACCTTAAATCGGACGAAAATATATATGGGAGCTATATCTAAATCTGAACCGATTAAAAAAAAAACTTCGCAGACATCAATCTGGATCCTATTCAGTACTCTGTGCAAAATTTTGTCCCAATCGGACAAATATTGGGAGTTTGGTGTATCATTCACAAAAAATCGGACGAAACTATATATGTGAGCTATATCTAAATCTGAACCAATTTTAAGAAAACTTCGCAGGCATCAATCTGGACCCAAATCAGTACTCTGTGCAAAATTTTGTCCCAATCGGACAAATATTGGTGTATCATTCACAAAAAAATTGGACGAAACTATATATTGGAGATATATCTAAATCTGAACCGATTTTAACAAAACTTCGCAGACATCAGTCTGGACACTGTGCCAATCGGACGAATATTGGGAATTTGGTGCATCATTCATATAAAATCGGACGACTATATATATGGGTACAGATTCCAACAAAACTCCGCACACATAAGCATATGGACCTGATTCAGTGCGCTGTGCAAATTTTTGTCCCAATCGGACAAATATTGGGAGTTTGATGCATCATTTACATAAAATCGGACGAAACTATATATGGAAGCTATATCTAAATCTGAACCGATTTTTCCCAATTTCAATTGGGTTCGTCCTTGGGCCAAATAAATGAGCTACGCCAAGTTTCATCCAAATCGGATGATAAATGCGACCTGTTCTTTGAGGGACGGACATGCTTAATTCGACTCAGAAAGTGATTCTGTGAATATTCTCAAAAGGAACCGTTTCCCTGTACCACAGTGTGGTGAAGGGTATAAAAATAATTCGTTAGAAATATAGATCTCAGTATTAACAATAAACAAATTTTGTATACAATTTTTGGCACTTTTCTTCACACTCTTATTAAATTACCCTATATTTGTTGTCGATTGTCGGGCTATCAGTAACTTTTTGACATTTCACCATTGACGACCACCAGCAGAGTATTTTCTGAAAATATTCCGCCAATGAAAGTGTCTATCAAATCAATGATAATAATACCCATACCAAAACCATACCTATATACATACATATGTGTAAGTACGTCAACAAATATTTAAATACTCGTATAGATGAACTACGATGAACTTTTATTTGACTACCATCAGTGATATCAAATCTAAATAGTGAGTGTCGGTGGTGAGTAAAGTGTCGGTCAATTTTACCGATATGAAGGGAAGAAAAGTGGAATAGATATCCAGGCGATTAACCCACAATTCAAAGGGATTATCGAGATAATTTTTGTTCATTTCTTTCAAAAATTGAAATTGGAATGGGGGACCTATGAAGTCATCTGTCAGTATGAAATTTAAAAAAAAATTATCAAACAATAATTTCAAACATCCTATAATCTGAGGTAAATTTCATCATTCAGGATAATAATATTCTTCTAATAATTTCCCAACAAAAAAATCTACCATCACCAATGAATTACACCCCGACATTTATCTGGGTAACATGTGAGTTAACCCATAATAACCTATCTACGATTTTAATTTAACACCTCATAGCGCCTCTGCAATAACCACAAGAAAATATAACAATCAAATAGAGAACAAAAATAAATAAATGAATTAAAAAATTTCGAGACGATAAACCATTTATTTATCTTTTATTTTGGCCCCGCTGATGTTCACGATAAACAAAGTAAATTCAAAGCGGCGGTCGTCGTCTGCAGTGCAAACAATGGACGCATTTGACCAAACACACAGACACCGAACCACACAGCTGATTCGATACAACACAAAGGCGCTGCGGAGCAAAGAGTCCCAGTCTGTCGTATAAACAAAACAAAGTGTTAACAATAACAACAACAATAATGTTGAGGTGGCTAAATAACTATAGACTTGACTGCATTTAAAACAGAAAAAAATAACGACACTTAAAAAATTGTATTTCATTAAAATGCATTTTCTGTCAACAAAACGAGCCGAAGCAGCAGCAGCAATAACAACAACGTCAACATTAACTAAGAACTTAAAAAAATTAAGAGAGAGTGCAGTAATATATCTGAGAAATACAGAAAAAGAAATGAAATATCAACGACAACGCGCGTTGTCAAGAAAAAAAGAGCGAAAGTTGTTGTCGGTACAAGTGCCAATGTATGTGTTCGCCGTTCGCCGCAGTGTATTTCGTCAAGTGATAAGAAAATGTGATCGTCGTCGTTGTTGTTGATATTGCTGTTGTGTATTTTCTACGGAGACTTGTCGAGAGGAGTAGAACACAATTTTGTGAAAAACACGCTGTTATCAACAAAAATCGATGGGGCCTTAGAGAGGCGAGAGTTTGCAATACTCTTAACGGCATTTACCCACACATGTCTTTACACTTGTGTTCAATTATGTAGCTATTGTAAAATTAAAATTAAAAATAACGGATGATTAAAAATTATTAAAATCGGACGAAGTAAAATCTGTTGTCTACAACATGTTTGAACTAATTTGAAATAACCCATATACCAATCGGAAGTCTATGAAAGATTGCATTTAAATCGGGCAGACTTGGGTTCTTTGGTGTACCAAAATTTGCAAATTTTCATACAAAAGTGTAGGTCTATTTGACACGCTAAATATTGAGGAAGTATAATACAAATGGTCATGCTTATTCCAGATCAGATCCCTTTTTCTGTGTAAAATTTCGTGATGTTCGGTTCATAACTGTGGTCTATATTGCGACCAGAAAAACAGATGGAAATTAAGTTTTTGGTCTATTTGAATCCATAAATTTTACCCAATAATTATCAAAAACAATAGAACCGGACCTATGTGAAAAATTTCACGACGATTGGTTCATAAATTCGCTGTGTTTACAAATTATTACGGTCAGACGGACGGAGGAACACACATACAAGATCGACATAGTTTGACGAGACAAGATGATAATCGGTATAATAAAAGTGGGTCTATGATCAATATTTCTCTTGAGCACACGCAGTTATTATACGCTTTCAACATAGTTGTGTAGGATATAATATTAGTTTGATTAACATATTTTTAAAAAATGAGCTTAAAACATATCGAAAAAATCCCCACTAACAATTATTTAAAACAAATTTAAAAAAAAAAAATCCTTTGAAATCCAATTTTTAAAATACACGCATGAAAACAAAAAATGTTAAATATTCTTGTAAAGCAATTTTTTTATTGAAAATCCAATATTAAACAGAAGTCCAGAATGTTTATACCCTTCACCACACTGTGGTACAGGGTATTTGTTACAAACAGGCAAAAAGAAACGAGATAGACACATGGTTCCTTTTGAGAATATGCATAGAATCACTTTCTGAGTCGATTTATGCATGTCCGTCTGTAGATGTTAAATTGTAAACAAAGTACAGGTCGCATTTATGATCCGATTTGGATGAAATTTGGCATAACAAACTTATTTGGCCCAAGGACGAACCCTATTGAAATTCAAGAAAATCGGTTCAGGTTTAGATATAGATCCCATATATATTTTCGTCCGATTTGAGGTAAATGGGGCACCAATGTCCATATATATATCTTTCTTTTTGCACGAAATTTGGCATAGAGCACTGAATTAGGTCCAGAATGATGTGTGCCAAGTTTCGAGAAAATCGGCACAGATTTAGATATAGCTCCCATATATATTTTCGTCCGATTTAATGAAAATGGTGCATCAAAATCCCTATATATCTTTCGATTTGGCATAGTGTACTGAATTTAGTCTAGAATGACGTGTGCCCAGTTTCGAGAAAATCGTGTCAGATTTATATATAGATCCCATAAATATTTTCGTCTGATTTTAGGTAAATGGTGCACTAAGGTCCCTATATATTCTTTGATTTGCAATAAATTTGGCATAGCGTACCGAATTAAGTCTAGAAAGATGTGTGTTAAATTTCGTGAAAATCGGTTCAGATTTAGATATAGCTCTCATATATATTTTTGTCCGATTTTAGGTAAAAAGTGCACCAAAGTCCCTATATATCCTTCGATTTGCACGAAATTTGAATTTATAAGTAAAAGGAAAACTTAAAATGAGGCCGAATGCACAATACATACTGAAATTGGTTTAGATTTCGATATTTTGTTTAAATTTATTTACAAAATGTTGTCCCATTGTAAAGAGCAACTCTGTATCTGACCAAAATTTAGAATAGGTTGCAGAATTACATGTTTAATTTCATTCGAAATGTTGAATATACCCATTCAATTCGATATGTTTAATATACCCGTCCGACTTTACTACTTTCCTTACTGGTTTTGTAGATTGGTCTGTGTTCGATGTAGGTACTCAAAATTAAGTAGGAGTCGTTTATTTTGAAAGTGGATATTGTTTTTGCTCAAAATTTAGCAGATGAAATGAGCCAAAAAGGTTATTTTTGTCAGATTTTCTGGTCGCTCCAGAGGCCACAATTATGGCCTAAATATCGAATTTATACTTAGAGAAAGGGAATCGGGGCAAAGAATATGCATGCCTGTTTTTATAATGATCTATTAATATTAGTGGGTCAAATGGATCGAATTTATACTTAGAGAAGGGAATAGGGGCAAAGAATATGCATGCCTGTTTTTATAATGATCTATTAATATTAGTGGGCCAAATGGACCCTGACTTTTGTGTGAAAAGTGACAAAATTTGTATTCTATTCTTGTGAAGGACAAAGACCGGAGAAGATGATAGAATATCCAAAAGGTGAGGTTGACCTTTAAATTGATACCAAATATATTATCGTATGTAGTCGGATGTGGGAATTACACTTAATATTAACAGGTGCTTACGTATTCATTAACACACTAGAGGGCGAAAATATAGAGCTGATCGCTTTGAAATTTTCCATGAAGTTTCAGTTATGGTCAAGGATGAAGTGGACCGAAAACTTAATTTTTTGTTTTTCATCGAGTCGATTTATATGCAACAATTGAAAGCCGAACATCACAACATAACAACCCACGGTGAAGGGAATCTGGACAAGTAATTAGAAGGGCTGTACTGAATATTAGTTATATTTGTTGACCTCTAGTCGGGTCAATAGGGTGCAAATGTTGCAAAATATTGCCCAAGCTGAGAATATAGAACCACACAAAGCTAAATTTTCGTGGAAGTTGTGTAGGGTATCATATGGTCGGCCCCGTCCGGCTATTCTGTTCTGCTCACTGGTTTTTTAATATATGCTAGAAAAAATATCTATGCTGAACGGAACCTGTTTAACCTTTCACCACAAGGTGGACATTTAAAATACCACACGTATGTGAAGGCCCTTATATAAGGATTTAAATGGTCCTGTATTGAAATTTGTTTGCCACCATAAACCCAGAACGTACTATAGTACCATCAAATTAAGTCAAATTGTGGATCCTGGAGGCTATACCAAACATATATAGCATTTCCAGATTAAATGAAACCTTTTACAAATTAAATGAACCCTTTTCCAAATTAAATGAAACCTTTTCCAAATTAAATGAAACCTTTTCCAAATTAAATGAAACCTTTTCCAAATTAAATGAAACCTTTTCCAATTGAAATGAAACCTTTTACAAATAGAATGAAACTTTTTCCAAATTAAATGAAACCTTTATTCTTATCTAAGGAAGTATAATATTTGCAGTAATTTTAAACCAATATTTGAAAATTAAATCAAGGAATATTAACAAATATAGTTGTATGGCTATGTAATTAACATAATTATTCTTTAATTCGGTGTGTTTTCATTTAATATCTTTTCTACATAAAACTAAATAAATAGTAATACAAACTGGGGTATTTCTTGACATTTTAATAAATAAATATTTAAGAACAGGAATTGAATACCCGGTCCTAAATGCGAAATACATATTTGACTTAATAAATTGTTGATGATAAGGTAACTGCTTATCTTAATGAAGGGGTTCCCGACTTGCAGCTTGTGGGATTTTCAAAACCATGTCCATAACGTAGTTAGAACAATCTTGCCGAGTAAGCTTTTGAATACTTCGCTCGATTACATTAACAATGTTATGTTCCATTGAAACGTCACACAGCTCAGCTCTTGCACATAATTTTATTTTTGAAAATGCATTTTCGATTGGATTTAGCATTGGAGAATAAGGCGGTAAGAATTTAAGGTTGCATCTTTTGGATTCGATCAAATTTTTTATGTCATGTCGCTTGTGTATTTGAGCGTTATTTTCCAACTCTGGATTGATTTTCTCAAAAAAAAAATTCTATAAATTATTTAAATCTGTCTGCATTGACACTGGAATTAGAAACGATTGTGTGATGTACAACTCCCGCGTTGTTTATTGCTGCAATTATAGTGACATTACGACCTCTGACGGTAGGCAACACAATGTGTGCTATTGTTCCTTGTCTTGAACGGGCTTGGGTTCTTCGTATGTGAAGATTAAATCCACACTCATTAATGAATATTAATTTTTCTCCTTGTCCTGGAGTCATTCTTTCGTTCTATTTCAATAGAGGCCATCTTAAACGTAATTTTTAATTTCCGTAATCCATATTCTATGCAGCTTGGGGAATATTTATTTCATTTTCTCTCAACAGTTTAGTTTTTATGGCTTTGAGGGTAATTCCAGGTTGACTTTCCTTATAGAACTCGATCAGACTTAAAACTTGTGGTGTCAACTTAGTTCTATTTCCTCCACGCTTATTTTCCTTCAATGTTCCAAAATTTTGTTTGTGATTACTTCACATTGTCGAGTGTTTACTGTTTTGGATGTTCACATTATCGAGAGTTCACTGTATTTAAAAATAGCAACGTTTAAAATAAATGCGAACCTGATTTTAGCTCGGGAAGCTCTGATAATTGGGAACCTGAGGAAGAATCAATATCCGCGCCAAGTATTGCAAGTGGAAATGGTCCAGAACCTACCGAAGCTACATCTACAAGACCCCAAAACAAATTGGGTCAGTATAACAAAATAACAAAAGACATGAAATTGTTATTATTTAAATTCTATGAAGAGGGGAGAATCATTTCCGAGGCAAATTTAACCTGCATAAAAATAAATTCCGAAAAAACATTTATAAGAAGATACAAACAAAATTTTGGAACATTGAAGGAAAATAAGCGTGGAGGAAATAGAATTAAGTTGTTGACACCACAAGTTTTAAGTCTGATCGAGTTCTATAAGGAAAGTCAACCTGGAATTACCCTCAAAGCCATAAAAACTAAACTGTTGAGAGAAAATGAAATAAATATTCCCCAAGCTGCATAGAATATGGATTACGGAAATTAAAAATTACGTTTAAGATGGCCTCTATTGAAATAGAACGAAAGAATGACTCCAGGACAAGGAGAAAAATTAATATTCATTAATGAGTGTGGATTTAATCTTCACATACGAAGAACCCAAGCCCGTTCAAGACAAGGAACAATAGCACACATTGTGTTGCCTACCGTCAGAGGTCGTAATGTCACTATAATTGCAGCAATAAACAACGCGGGAGTTGTACATCACACAATCGTTTCTAATTCCAGTGTCAATGCAGACAGATTTAAATAATTTATAGAATTTTTTTTTGAGAAAATCAATCCAGAGTTGGAAAATAACGCTCAAATACACAAGCGACATGACATAAAAAATTTGATCGAATCCAAAAGATGCAACCTTAAATTCTTACCGCCTTATTCTCCAATGCTAAATCCAATCGAAAATGCATTTTCAAAAATAAAATTATGTGCAAGAGCTGAGCTGTGTGACGTTTCAATGGTTCGATTACATTAACATTGTTAATGTAATCGAGCGAAGTATTCAAAAGCTTACTCGGCAAGATTGTTCTAACTACGTTATAGACATGGTTTTGAAAATCCCACAAGCTGCAAGTCGGGAACCCCTTCATTAAGATAAGCAGTTACCTTATCATCAACTATTTATTAAGTCAAATATGTATTTCGCATTTAGGACCGGGTATTCAATTCCTGTTCTTAAATATTTATTTATTAAAATGTCAAGAAATACCCCAGTTTGTATTACTATTTATTTAGTTTTATGTAGAAAAGATATTAAATGAAATCACACCGAATTAAAGAATAATTATGTTAATTACATAGCCATACAACTATATTTGTTAATATTCTTTGATTTAATTTGCAAATATTGGTTTAAAATTACTGCAAATATTATATTTCCTTAGATAAGAATAAAGGTTTTATTTAATTTGGAAAAAGTTTCATTCTATTTGTAAAAGGTTTCATTTCAATTGGAAATGGTTTCATTCTATTTGTAAAAGGTTTCATTTCAATTGGAAAAGGTTTCATTTAATTTGGAAAAGGTTTCATTTAATTTGGAAAAGGTTTCATTTAATTTGGAAAGGGTTCATTTAATTTGTAAAAGGTTTCATTTAATGTGGAAATGCTATATATGGTTTTCACCCTATAAAAACCGATATTGTAGATTGATTTTCAAGCCAATTTGAACCCAAAGTATCGAATACAGGTTCTGGAAGATCTGTCATTTAAAGCAGGCCTGGAAGATCCTCATTCAATGGGAACCGTAATATCAAATTATGGAAAATTTCTATTAAGTCCGGTCTGAAATGCCCATAATATAAATATTACCTTGCAGAAAACTTCCAATTGCCATTGATTCCAAAATATTACATGTGCTATTTTCTTGTTCATAAATGTCTAACCATAATCGAATAACGTGTTATCAAGCAAAATAATGAGTACTAATTCGACATGAGCATTTTTATGAGTAAATATTTATTATTATCAGCGATAATTGGCTTCGGTGGTGGGGTAAAAGGAGGTAAATATTGGAACACATATAAAACACATGTTAAAGTGTGAGATACTCGGATAGTTGACACGCCAGTTACTTACTTACTCTTCGACAAACAAATGTTGTAGAAGATCACGATGGTAGGACGGACACACGTTTCATAAAATGGATTTGTAGAGCATAACCGGCAATCGATGGCAGGAGAAGTAGAGTCATGAGACAAACCAGTAAATCTTCATATCAGTAGAGTAAGAGAAACCTAAGAGAATGAGTGTGTGTGTGTGATTGAGGTATGGACGTGTGTGTGTGAATGCGTGAGTGGTTGGTTTCATCATTAGCGGCCGCTCAGAAAATTCACACTCACACATACACACAACCAACCGAAAATCACATACAATTAAAATAAAGAATAATTCCTTTTTTTCATCGATTCGAAAAATATTGCCCAGTATTCAGTTCTTAATCAGCGTTTAATCGCGCTGCACATGACAATAAATTATTAACAGCAAAAATAAAAATAAAAAATAATTGTAAATAATTTTCTTGATTTTGTTGTTATTTTGTTTTACTCTACGAAGAAGAAACGTGGAACACAAGAAATAGTAAAAATAGTAAATCAATAAATAGTGTTTTGAAATTACATTATCAATAAATAAATAATAGCGCAAATAGCCTACTTAAAGGTTGAAATATAGTTCAATATTTAATTGTGTGTGTGATTTTAATAACAAAAAAGTGTTAATTTATTGTTAAATCGTTTTAAGTGTTAACTGTTAAGAAATATTAAATGAAAAACAAATTCAAATTGATAAAAATACATGTGCCACTTCGTTTTTTTGTAAAATATTTGGGAAAAGTGAAAAACGTTTAAATTTCTAAATAAAAATCTTGTGTCAACAATTCGTGTTAATTTTTCAAATATATTTATAGAAAATATTAATGTGTTTTTCTGTTGTTATAATACCCTGATTTAAAGTAATAGATGTGTAAATAAAAAATAACCCCATTAATTATACAAAAAATATTACAATAATAATAAAAAAACGAATAAAGGAATCAAAACAAAAACAAAGCACCACATAACAATGATAACCCCGCCACATTACAAAAAAGTCTACAAATAACAACAACTGCGGTTTGTAATAATTTCCTATAACTACTGCTGAGGGTTTCTTTTGTTTATGCCAAAAGGTGTGCAATCCCGATTTAAACTGTGGGTTGAAATAAAATTGCAAATATTTTATTGTTGTAGTGTTTAATTTATGTAAATATTAATAAACATTAAAAATGTCAATTAATCAAAAATATTTGAAAATTGTCATCAATCAACGGTTTAATGATTAGAAAAAAATATTGAAGTTGTGATGTAAAGTGACGCCAAACATAAAATATGCGGAAAGTTTTATTTGGAGTTTCCATGTTTTCAAACTTATTATATGAGTCGTTTATTTTGAAAGTGGTCTAAGTCCATGTTAGATTTTTGTACACATCTTGGATTTCTAGTATTTTTTTAAACATATAACGTTTTATTTTCTAACATGGCACAAGTGCACAAAGTTCCAAACAAAATAATACCAAACCTTAAATATCTCGGTAGAAGAAAAAATAGACTTAAGGGGTTTATACTAGTTTATACGATAGGTATACACTCACAGAGAATCGTCCCAAAATTTGGTATCGATTGGGTTATTAGTTTTTGAGGTATCGTGCCCGCCATTCGCAAAAACGCTGTTTGGAGAAAACGCGTTTAAAGTTTGAGAAGTCCTTTTGCTGTCACTTGATACTTACACAATAAATCGGCTATATCTTCAAAAATGTTTGAGATTTTCACTTGAAAATTTATAGGGACATTCTTGAATAAGTGTAGGTTCGAATTAAATCAAAATACAAAATTATTTTTTTTTTTTTTTTGAATCCGGAAGGGGGGTGTTACCCTTATGCCACTTTCGAAATAAACGAAGCATATACAGTCGAAATTGCTTATAATGACGGCCAAGGAACCGACAATAGGCAAGTCGTTATAACTGATATCTAAACCAGTAAGGAAAGTTCAAAAGTCGGACGGGCCGATTATATGATACCCTTCACCACTTTGGGTAGATGTAAGAGATGCTTATATGTACAATACCCCTTAGATAGAATAGACATATCATCTTTGAAGGACCATTAAAATGGAATCGGACGAAATTAACTGCGTGCATAGATATTTGAACAAAACTAAAACAACACATACCAATCTGAAATTTATGAAAAAAATGGACATAATTCAGTACGCTGTGCAAAATTTTGTGCGAATCGGTGCTATATTTACATTTCAACAAAACTTGGCATACATCAATCTAGACCCAATTCAGTACTCTGTGCAAAATTTTGTCTCAATCGGACCAATATTGGGAGTTTGGTGCATCATTTACATAAAATCGGACGAAATTATATGTGGGAGTTATATCTAAATCTGAACCGATTTTTCCCAATTTCAATAGGGTTCGTCCTTGAGCCAAATTAGTGACATGTGCAAAATTTCATTCAAATCGGATCATAAGTGCGACCTGTACTTTGCTTACAAAAATACATGGACGGACGGACAGACAGCCATGCATAAATCGACTCAGAAAGTGATTCTATGCATATTCTCAAAGGGAACCGTTGGTCTATCTCGATTCCTTTTGTCTGTTACAAACATATGCGGAAAGACATAATACCCTGTACCACAGTGTTGTGAAGGGTATAAAAAGATTTCGAATGTATTTTAAAACCAGTGAGTACTCTGTGCAACTACCATGGAACTCTAACTTTCTGCGGATATTTATTCCGTGCCTGTTTCCGTGCAATATTTCGTGATATTTGCACCCTATTGTCTGATAAGAGGTCAACAGCACCTCTTCCTTATACTGACATATTTTCCGAATATTACTAATATTCAGTACATCATAATTACTTGTCCAGATTCTCTTTACCGTTGTGATGTTCGGCTTATAATTGTGGCCTATAGACCGGCTATAAAAAGTTTTCGGTCCACTTCCTCCAAAAATATTTATCTGATTGTCACCGAAAATTATAGGCGTTGTCCTGTGGATGTTTATTCCGAGCCCGTGCAGTATTTCGTGATATTTGCACCCTCTTACCCGATTAGAGGGGTCAACAGCACCTATTTCTTATACGAATATTACTAATATTTAGTACATCCCTTCTAATTACTTGTCCTTCACCGTGGGTTGCGATGTGATGTTCGGCTCTAGAAAAAAAAAACAAAAAAAGGTTTTCGGTCCACTTCATTCCAAAATTGTTATCTGATTGCCACCGAAAATTAAAGGCTTTGTTCTTGACCATAACTGGAACCTCATGGAAAATTTGAAAGCGATCAGGGCTACATTTCCGCCCTCTAGTGTGGTAATGGGTTACTGAATAATATCTGAATACGTACGCACCTGTAAATATTTAAGTGTAACTCCCACTTCCGAATACATACGACAATATAATTTGTATCAATTTAAAGGTCAACCACTCCTCTTAGATATCTTATCAACTTCTTCGGTCTATGTTCTTTAGCAGTAAATATATACGCCATATAATACAAATTTTGTTATTTTTGATACAAAAATTACCGTGAGAAAGTCCAAAATGAAAGGCTCATGTCACAGTGATGCAAGGGTTTTGAGAAGCATGGAGGATGGTCAATAATGGTATTGGGCTGTTTTTCTTTTTATGGAGTCTGATATATTGACGATATTTATGAAGTAAAGGATCGGATTGTCTATACAAATGTGTTGGCTATGGTTCCCTTCGCTCAAGAAAATATACTGCATGTTTGGGTGTTTCAGCTTGACAATAACCTCCAAACATACACAAAACATGTGAAAGATTGGTTGCGGGAGTCATAACTCAGCGTTTTATAATGCCCAACGCAATCATCGGATCTTTACCCTATAGAAAAATCTTTGGAGTATCATAAATAGCAAAATCAAAAAAGTTTCACAAACAAACAGACATAACCTCTTTCCAAAGGTTCAGGGTGCAAGGAATAGTATATCCAAATATCAAATTGAGCAGTTTTTGATTCAATGCCTCGTAGGTGTGCTGCCGTAAATAAAAATAATGGTTATACTGTCGATTACTAGCAAAAATTGTTTATTTGTATGAAAAAATCAAAAAGTTGCTATAGTTTTGACCATGAAAAGGTTGAGTGAATTTATCTTTCCATAAAATATAATTTATTTCAAAATAAATTTTGTGTTTATATTTTTTGCTATTTTAAACATGAATAAATTACCTATTTATTTCTGAAAAAAAGTTCACTATAACTTCAACTTCAAGTGACGAATGCACATAACGTTGTTATTGATATTGCTAGTTAAAGCGATAACCCAAACAGTTTGACCGTGCCTGCGTCTACAACTTCAGTAGTGTTGGCTGGTTATTTGGGAATAACATTTGTATTTTGTTTTTGCAAAATAGTGAGGCTGAATCCCAGTTTGTTGTTTTTATAAAAAAACTAACTCTTCTCTTTCATTTATAGGCTAAGAAGATTCCGAACCGCCCTCGTATTTGTATTCATTTGCCAGACCAGTGAATGTTATGAAAATTTAAAATCGGGAGGGGGAGGTTCCATTAATTCGCCATTTGACCGAGGATATAAAAATGTAATTCCTAACAAATAAATGATATGATTTTTAATCTAAGAAGTTTTTCCTAACTCACTCGATTTAGTTTAAATCCAATTGTCCATCTGTCAATAATTTCAATTATATTTAGGTTGGGCCATCAAGATTTTCTAAATCCCAGACATTAATATAAAAAAAATTATTCTCAATGTTTTGTAACATGTTTATGTTTGTTGAAGAAATAAACATGACCCAACTGCAGATTGATGGATAAGGTCATGGCCTATTTATGTAACATAAACAGAGGCACATGATATGTGTCAGCAGCAATGAAATAATGGGAAAAAAACACCATTTGATTTGTTAAACAAATTATGATTTTTTCATTTCCATACAAACACAAATTTATATTTGATAATATTAACTTAAATACAATTGTTTTGACACTCACTTTCTCTGTGTCGTGAGAAAAAAATACATCGTTTTGGTTTGCTTTCTTTTGTGAGTCCAAATGGAATTTTAATGTATCATTATCTCAATATTCTCTGCTGCATTTAATCACTGAACCCAAATGGAAAATTCTTTACATGATGTTTACTTCAGCCGCTGAGAACGTTTATTATTTAATAAATAGTTGACATAATCTGATTTCTACTGGGCTATCCTTCTTTAAATATAACTCTATTTTGTTGTATCTTCTTCTACTCTAATGCTACTTAAAATGTTAAATATATATTTATAAAACTTCTAATAAGAATTTTATAAAGATATTTAAATATTGAATTGTTTTTTTTTTTTTCATGAAAATATTACGAATTCATACATATACAAATATGTTAATTTTTATCCAATACCATATGACTAATATGTTTACTTTTCTTGATTAATCCCTCCTAGAGCCTCAACTTTTGTATTCTAATTTCTTTGTGTCGAACTTTGTTTATTCGTTTATTTTCAAAATGTTTATTATCACAAAATGACTCATAATTTGATCCACATAAGCTTATATTACAAAATATGAACAAACAATCTTTTGGAGCACAATTTGATTTCCATTGTCGAATGGTCACAATCGAAAATGAGGCCACTGACCCATTAAATCGATAAACAAATGCATTTAATATATTTTCAAATAAATATACTACGTACGACATCACAAAAGAAATTGAATGTAAACAGAACTACAAACAAATTATAATAATAATTCATTTCACACTTAACAAGAAATGTGACACCTGTTGCAGAACATTTTCTCTATATGGGAATGGAGGGTAAATTCGATTTGTCACTTCGTTTGCATGATATACTAAAATATATTGATCTAAGATTCCATAATAGTATAGCAAGGAGTGTCTAAAGTCGGGAATAGTTTGAATATGTGAAACAACAAATTTCATGCCAATCAGGTAATCGTGTAGTCTTTGAGGTATATCTAAATCTTAAACAATTTTAGGGTAATCCGCTATTTAATTTTTGGAGCTCCATTAACATGTAATTATATGGAATTATATATGGGAAATATATCTAAATCTGAGCACCATTCTACAATCAATTAAATACGTTATGGGTTTATCGCACCATTTACATCAAATCGGCCCAGAAATATATAATCCGAACCGATTCTCACCAATTTCAATGGGCTTAGATTTTGGCCAAAATAAATGAGGGATGCCAATTACCTTTCCTTCGCAAAATAAATATGACTGGTGCCTTGTTCTCAAAAACACATCGACAGACGGACTAAAATAAAGACAAAAATAGCCTCATATAGCTCCTCTACACAGCTTCACCGCCTCCGATTATTTATGAAAAACGTAAAAGACTCCATTCAGCTCGTATGCAAAGGCTACCCTCAGTTCTTCTATAAATATTATCTTCAGCTCATTTCTAAAGACTCCTTGCAATCAGCTCCCCTATTAAAGGCTCCCCTAAATTCGTCTACAATGACCCTCTCAGCTCGTCTATAGAGACTTCTTTTAGCTTGCCCAAAGAAAATATCTAAGGTCGCCTATAAATACTTTATCTACATATCAATTTCATATTCTTCTTCCTATAGGAGAGCTGCAAGTATTATTCTTCCTATGGAAGAGCTGCAGGTACTCTTCTTCCTATAGGGGAGCTGCAAGCATTTTTCTTTCAGTGGTAGAGCTGGAGGCATTCTTCTTCCTGTGGATGAGCTTGATGTATTATTTTTCCAAAACCTTAGGTGAACATTCCAAAGACCTAAAAAGACCTCTAAATGAGGCCCATAGAAAGATCGGCCCATATCTTTGGTAAAGATTTTTTCTACCAAATGAGAATCTAAAATGCAGAATAATAGCTGAGTTTACTAAAAAGGGTTCGCACTTGCCAAAATATCGAAATTTGGGATCTACAGTTATATGTGGGTTACCCTATTTTTTTATACCCTTCTCCACACTGTGGTACAGGGTATTATGTATTTGTATATATTTTTTGTAATAGGCAAAAGGAAACAAGATAGACACATGGTTCCGTTTGCGAATATACATCGAATTACTTTCTGAGTTGATTTATATATGTCCGTCTGTCCATGTATTTTTGTGAACAGGTAGTATTTATGATCAGATTTGGATGAAATTTATCACAAGTCATTTATTTGGCCTATTGAAATTGTAGTAAATCGGTACATATTTAAATATAGCTCCCATATATATTTTCGTCCGATTTTATGTAAATGGTGCACCAAACACTCAATATGTGTCCGATATAGACCAAATTTTGCACAGCGTTCTGAATTAGGTCCATATTGATATATACGAAGTTTTGTGTAAATCGGTTCAGATATAGTATAGCTCCAATAAATAGTTTCTTCCGATTTTATGTAAATTGTGCACCAAATTCCCAAGGATTGGCCGATTGAGACAAAATTGTGTACTGAATTAGGTCCAGTTTACTACCTGCGAAGTTTAGTTGAATTCGGTTCGGATTTAGATATATAGCTCACATATATGGTTTCGTCCGATTTTGTCCAAACCACGATAAATTTTTCCGATTGAAATTGCGTAGTGTATTGATTTAAGTCCAGATAGACGTATGCGAAGTTTTAGTAAAATCGGTTCAGATTTACATAAAGTTCCCGGAAATATATTTCGTCGTATTTTATGTAAATGATGCATCGGAGAGGCTATGTTTGTTTGATTTACACGAAGTTTAGAGGAGGAGAGTTCAGAAAATCGGTTTAGATTTGGCTATATTTCCCCTATATATTTTCTTCTGATGTTCTGTCTCTACGATTGACATGGAATTTTTCATAGATTTCAGAATGGTATGTGTATGCGGTTTTTTAATAGGTTCAAATATCTATGTAGATCATGCATTGAATTTCGTCCGATTTCATTTCAAAGGTCCTCTTAAGATTATATGTCTGTTTTATCTACAGGATATTGTATATATTAGCATCTCTTGTATGTAACCAAAGTGGTGAAGGGTATCATATAGTCGGTCCCGTCTCTTTAAACTTTCCATACTGTTTTTTTTTCTCTTGAAAAATGTTTAATTTTTTTCTAAAACTAAATATATTAAATTCTAATACATTGGTGTAGGTCATCACCACGCAATACGCGTTTTCAATTTGTTGTTCTATTTTATTTTGATAATATTTAAACATAAATACGATAAATTGTATCGTTTAACCGCACAGTATATACAAAACAGCAGTTTGTGTATATCTATAAATATTCTTTTGTATAAAAATACTCGATTTATTTACTTTATATCACCGCCACCTTCCGACATTTCGTTTTGTTTACATTTTATTTTGCGTTGTTGTTTTTGTTTTGTTATAAACAAAAACATTCGGCTTCCACCGCAGTAGCACAGTAAGAGGCTTCCTTCCGTGTGTCTTTTTTTATAATTGTAAAAGCAAAATTAATAAAATTGTACTTAAATTCTTAAACTATCTGGATGTAAATTATAAATTATCCTATATATGACGGAATATAATTATTTGAGTGGATCGTATATTTTTTCAGTGTTTATCTCTTAGTTTTTTTAGTATTACGGATACATATTTCTTTGGTGTTAAAAACTCAACATTTTAAATCTAAATTATATTATGGCAGATGTTATAAAATTATTAGAGTGTGTATGTGATTTATGTACAAATTATCTGAATGCAAATAAATAATATATAAATTGCCCGGTATAAACAGCTATATCTGTATGTAGATACTTGTCGGTGCTGTTTGTTTTCGGTTGTGTTACTTTGTCGTTGGCCCAAATTTTAAAAAAAAATCTAAGAAGAGAAAAAAAACATACGAAAGAGTTCATTGGCAGCATTGCATTGCCTGAATTATTTTCTAGGGCAAGTTCAATGTCGTCGGCATGTGATAACACAAAATTCATTCTAGGTGAATAAACGCGCAAATGTCCTTATTGATAAGAAGAAACTTATTTTTGAGTAAATTGTAATTATAAATAATTAACAAAAATATTTCATATGTTCATTAGATTATCTAAACATCCTAGAAGTTGGAAAATATGGTATACCCACCAACATGACGGAGAAATTAAAATTACCTAAAAAATTAAAGCTCTTATATGAGATCTGTGTCAAAATATTGATCGAAGAGGATGATTATCCTTTGTGTAAAAGAAATAGAATATGGGAGAGTTACAAGTTAAAAATTCGACTAGGACCTTTAACATACCGTACATGAGCGGGAACGTTATATGATGGTAATGTGAAAACATGTACATATTTTGAAAATGTTCTATGAAACAGCATGAAGTGGCTACGACTACCAAAATACTTAAAATGGGATGGTTATATATGGGGGTTATGCCAAAACATGGGCCATGAGCATTTTTTATATAAATATATGCCGCCCAAGGATAACCCAAAATATAGGTAATTTTGATGATAACATGACTGAAATCCTTAACATTAGGGACAATATCCAATGACAAACAAAAAACCAAATTTTAAAAAATTCTCTTGAAAACAACGAATATTGTATTTCACCAGACGGACATGTCTAAGTCGACAAATAAGTTTATACCGATCAACAATATGTAGGATGTAGAATATGTTGGTGTTGATCAATATTTCGAGGTGTTGACAAATTTAATATATACTACGGTGGCTTTAGTTGGAAAATTAATCCAGAACATGGGAATACCTAGAAGGGGTAGGACCCTTAGCCATGACAAAGCACTGGTGGCCAAAACTAAAGCAACTCACATTGCAAACTGAATAAATGACCTGTAACTTTTTTAAAATAAACTTATAGTGAACGTTTTTTCAGAAATAAATGGGTAATTTATTCATTAAAAAAAAAAAACAAAAAACATGAACGCAAAATTCATTTTGAAATAAAAAAATATTAAATGGAAAACTAATTTGACCCAATTTTTGCCTGGTCAAAACTAAAGCAACTCTTCGATTTTTTTCTTATAAATATGTAGATTTTGCTAGTAATCGACAGTATTACGCATCATTTTTCATTACGGCATTGTTCAATCAATAAAATGTTCAATTTAACCTTTGGGTATACTATTCCTTGAATCCTGAACCTTTGAAAAAAGGTTATGGCTGTTTCTAATACTCTTTTGATTTATGATGACTGATTTGGCCATTAAAACCCCTAATTTTTGACCCCTGCAACCAATCTTTGACGTGTTTTGGCGTTTGTTTGGATGTTATTGTCAAACAAACGGTATATTTTCTTCAGCGTGGGGAACCATAGGGGTTTTCAACACATTTGTATAGACAATCCGATCCATTACTCTATAAATCTCGTAAATGTATCTAACTCCATAAAAAGAAAAACAGCCCAATGCCTTTATTGACCCTCCTCCATGTTTCCCAGTGCCCTTGCAATACTGCGACTCGAGCATTTAATTATTTGATCTTCTCTCTGTCATTTTTTCGTGCCTGAGCTTTTAGTATTAAAATTTAATTCATCCGAGAACAATTAATATGATTTTTTGCGAAAAGCAATTTGGCTTTCCGATTCTTTTCAGAAATTAAAGACCTTTCTTGATAGTTTCCGGATATGTTGACCTGCTACAATGGGTCGTCTATGCTCTATTCTTGAGGATATATTAAACGATAACCCTCTCACCAATTTCATTGAAGTCTTAAATAGGTACTTTTTACTACTATGGCAGTTCGAACTGATGTTATTTAACAGCCTTTCTGACGAACCTTCAGTACCGATATATTTGCTTAAAAGCAAATTATATTTCAAGTAATCACAGATGTATTTAGGGAATATTTCTCCAAAATAATGTTGTGATAATTTTTTTCTGTATTTATATAGTATACAGTATAATTTTTACTGTATTTTTCCTACCCAGTTTTATTTTTTTGGCAGTAATTCAAAATTGAAAACCAGACACATGTCATTGTAATAAAATCCATTTGAAAATGATATAAAAGAATCTTAGTAGACGTAGAAATCAAATTATAACGCTTTAAATAATTACTAATTTAGGGTCGTACCTACATAAATGCAGTGCGTTGCGCACTTAAGTACCCACCTTCTCACCTTTATAGGGTTTGTTGAACGTCCGTATTACCCAAATACGCAAGGGCCTTATTTACTTATGTGTCGATTGAAAACGGCGAAAATTGATGAAAACATTTTCTTAATTAACCGAAAAATTTTTACAGTTCTAGAAAAACAAATTTTTGAATGACAGGAATTCTATTTTCCAAAAACAAAAAATCAAAAATACGCATTGTCAATGTTGAAAATTTTCAACTTTATATTTTTATACGCAATGCGTATTTGGATATTTCATGTATTTAACTTTTGAGGTCAATGAAATCGTACGCATGCGCATGAATTTAGGTTCGACCCTTACAGCTCATCTGTTTGTACTGCAGAGTTGCTTTAGTTTTGTCCAATCAAAAATTGAGACATGCCCCTTATTCATTAATTATTATATATTTCAATATGAATTTTGAATTAGTGATTTTCTTTTTTTAAGTGAATAAAGTATTCGATTTAAATCTGGAAAAAACCAACACGATATCTATATTTTTAAAAAGGTTATGCGGCATTTATTAATCTTGCAATTTTAGTTGCTATGTTTTAGGCCACCAGTGTAAGAGATTTCGATCTAGATTGGGCAGGCAGCTATTACACAACATGGACCTATATAGAACGTTTTCTGGCAAAAGTCCTTGACAAAGTTAATATATTCCAAATTGGGATGAAATCAGAAACAAATAATAAAATAAAAATAATGTTAGTGTCCGTAATGATATATATCGGATAGTCAATGCAATTTTTTTTTAACAAAATGGGCTATTTTTTTCTTCGGCTAGGCTACTTCGCGTTTAAACATATTTTCATAGATTTGGGATCTAAAACAATTAGATAAAGAGACAATACTGATAAACCTACAAGACATTTTTCAATCCCGAGTGATTCACTGACCCATATTTGATTGCTTCTTCAAATACATGCTATATTAACTTTTTATAAATAATGTCACATGACAGTTATTTGCTATTTTTAACTATTGAAACATAATTCAAATTTTTATTACCTCTCGATCTTGTTCCAAATAAGAAAACAAACAAAACATTTTTAGATGCAATTATTTGTTATCACAAAATATTATTTTATATCTGTTGAAAATTTGCAAAAAACACTTATTAAATTGTTTACAATTTAAATAAAGATAAA
Source organism: Musca vetustissima (assembly GCF_032173495.1). Taxonomy (NCBI): domain Eukaryota; kingdom Metazoa; phylum Arthropoda; class Insecta; order Diptera; family Muscidae; genus Musca; species Musca vetustissima. Next base: position 9,349 of record NW_026885115.1, on the reverse strand, counting down.
GTTGTTATTCTGTCAATAGTACGTTTATATAGGATCATGAGATAATAACTTTAAGCGATAACTGCATTAAATTTTTGCATTTAAAACAAAATTATTAAAACATGTTATTGGGCAAATCCAGAAAGAAATTAAATAGTTAAAGTTTAGATGTGAAGTAATCATAATGTTTGAGTATTAACATTATGATTACTTTATAAGTATAAATTGTCCATCAAAATTTGTAATAATCTAATGATTTCAATTACTAAACAACATTTCAAGCTTACACTACTTCCGTTAATTGGATTTCGTGTTAATTAATCATTCGCATGTTTGTTTCACAGCGGCATTTTCTTTTAATATGAACATAATTGACATTGACATTGTAATATCGCACTAATTTCAAAGACAATGTTGAATTGTTTTACAGCAAGAATGTATGAGTGACGCTAATTTAAGCCACTCTATGTGGGAAAGATTTAATGTTATTACGAATACCAGTTACAAAAGTAGGTACAAATTCGATCAATGTTTGGGAAATGGTTTTCAACCGAATTGGCCATAATGTAGTATTTTAGGTTCTCATAGTGTAGCACATGCATATACCAACAATTTTTCATATTGACTCAAGTTTCAGGGTAACCCCCATTTTTGACACATTTTTCAATAAAATTTGCTGTAATTTTTTATTTTGGGTTCTCATTGTATAGCGCATCCTTGTACTAAAAATAAGTAATATTTAACCAAGTCCCATAAAACGCTAACCCCCCTATTAGGGAATCCTCTTTTTTTTCAAGTCTTTTTCGCTATATTCAAGCTCCTATCGTAACATGAGTTTATTCCTAGGAGACCCCATTAATATCACATATTTTGAATGTCATCCTCATGGTGGGGGGTATAAAAAGTTCGGGCGGACCGAACTTCACATCATTTTAACTTGTTTCCACTTGTAGTCGGTCTTTGTTAAGAAACCCGTATGTCGACGAACACTTCTGAATTTCGAATAAATTGTAAATTATGAAGAACTATGAGATCTGAATCTAAAAAAACACAAATTTATTCTGAATCTCTAAATTTTTGAACGGATTTTCAGTTTTGCCAAAATTTGGTGTTTTTATAAATGATTGGTTCTTTAATAAACACTTGTTTTTCCAAAACATCCCTACAAACAACGTCTGTAAATCTCGTGATTTACAGACGTATACATATATATATAGTGATTAGAATCCCATGTGCAAATATACAGGAACAGTTTTATTGTCTGTTTGATATACGTCATTTATATACAAAAAAAATATGTTTTTGTTTTTTTGTTCGTCACGCGAAATGATAATGTTATGCCCATTTCCGTTTTTTCACATGTTGGCCCCTTATTTTTTTGCTTCGAAACATATGTACAGTTATGTACCTTCCATAGATTAGTAAAATGATAACAGACAACTAAAGTTTTTTAGGGGGTGTGTCACATTGGATTGTGATGTTATTTGACAAGAAAATAATATTTAAATTTGAATGTTTATCAACAAGAAAACTGTAAAATTATATAGAAAACATGGTTAAAGGTCGTATATATGTATATAGTGACCCTGCCATCTCATTCGATAGTAGTTTTAAATTTCTCTCTATCCTCTCTCGCAGCCTAAAAATTCTGGTAGTAAAATTTTATTTGCAAATTTAGAAATTGCTACAAATTGTCATAATCATTTTCGATGTGAAGGTACTTTCACTAAGAAATTTAATAATCTTTTTTAAATATAGCAAATCATGAGATGTCATATAGAAGGTTATCATAATCTGGAATTTTGTGACAAAGAAATGTGTCAAATATGCTGTTGCTATTAAATTAAATTTGGAACAAAATATTTTAAATAGTATACTTAAATATTGTGCGAAAATGAATTAATTTTTTTTCTATGTTTAAAAAATAATAAAATGCCGAGTCTCGCCTCGGATTCCACCTTCAAATAGTGTCGGCTACTCGAATAATCAAAACCGGGTTTACTGTTTAGAAGTTATAAATATTGATTATCAGATTTTTCAGCCTATTACATTTACCAAGCCTAGGTCAAGACTGAAGATGGGACCCATTTGCTCACTCTTTCTGGTACAATCCCCACATATGGTCAACGTTTTAAATATTTGTAATTTCAGACGATTGAAATGTCCGATTTGAACCAAACTTTGCACAACTTATTATATTTACCAAGCCTAGATAAGACATCGGACATCGCCTTGTAGTACCTTCCCCATAAAGGGTCAATTCAATATTTATAAATCCAATATCAGGTAAATGAAATGTTCAATTTGAACCAACCTTTATTCAACCTATTATATTTACATAGCTTAGAATAAGTCTGAATATGGTACCCATTGGTCCACTCCAATGGTTACCCAATTAGATTGACATTTAATCCGAAACATGTGATAAAATCATATATGAAGCGGGTAATAATAAAACCTGTATGTAACTCCGATGACTTTCGTATCTGTCTGTATATCTGTCGGCAACACGGACTGACACATCTTTACCAAAAATATGAATATCGATCCTCTTTTTTGTTACGATCAATTTTCAGTACATCTATATTTCTCCAATACAAAGGTCATGCGGCATTTTCGTTATGTTAAAGCTCCAATTTTTCCAACCTAAGGGTCTGTAGTTTAGTATTTCATTTTCTTCTGGCCGCAACTCTCCCATATAAATCAATCTTCGCTATTTTTTTGAATTGAATTTTTGAATAATGGAGGGTATAAAAATGTCGGCTCGGCCAAATCAGGATTTTATTTGTTGATATAAATCCCCCATATAACGAACTCGAAAGGTTTTCTTTACATCTGATGATTTTGTCACATTTTTCTCCATTATTTCGTGCAAATAATTGCTTATAAATGTAAACACGTGTATCTTGTATCTTATCGATCCATGTTTAGATAGTTTAAAAATAACTCTTGAATGATGTACCCGAGTATTTTCCACATTTTGCACATCTTAATATTATTTTGAAATAGTTTTTTTTTTGCACAGACTCGAAATTTTGAACACTGAGACAATCAAACTTTTTCGAAGTGGCAGTAATAAAATACGGTTGTTCCGGAACTAACTACACCTTTTCACATGTCATTCAAAACATATCAAATGGAATTTGAGAATTCCATTTGTAATTCACAACATATAATTTGCAATTCGAGAATTCTATTTGCAATTCATAACATAGCCGTTGTAGTTCGAGAATTTCATTTGTAATTCATAGAATACCTTTCGATATTCATAAAATTCCATTTGAAATTCATAAACTTCCATTTGAAAATTGAAATATTGCATTTGAAATTCACAAAATTCCATTTGAGATTTATAAAATCCCATTTTAAATTTAAATAATTCCATTAGAAATTTGTAACATTTAATTTGAAATACATAACATTTGTTCATTTGTATTCCATAACATTTAATTTTAATTTTAAATTCGAAAAATATTATTGGTAACATACAAGGAATATGTATGAATTTGAAATGAATTGTTACGAATTACAACTGAAATATTTTGAATTAGGTCTACACACTTTTCAAAAGTTTTCAATTACAATCCGAGAATTTCATTTGTAATTCACAACAAATAATTTGCAATTCGAGAATTCCATTTGCAATTCATAACATATCAGTTGTAATTCAAGAATTTCATTTGTAATTCGTAGAATACCTTTTGAAATTCATAGAATCCCATTAGAATTTCATATACTTCAATTTGAAATTCAAGGGATTGCATTCGAAATTAATAAAATTATATTTGAAATTCATAACATCTGATTTAAGACTCATAACATTTCATTTGTTATTCATAACATTTAATTTTAAATTCGTAAAATATTATTGGTAATACACAACGAATATGTATGCATTTGAAATGAATTGTTACGAATTACAACTGAAATATTACGAATTACAAATGAAATGTTATGAATTTCAAATTGACTTCTTTGAATTGTAAATTAGTTTCTTTGAAGTTCAAACGGAACTCTACGAATTTAAAATGAAATATTTTAAATTTAAAATTGATTTTTTCGAATTTCATATGAAAAGTTTAAAATTACAAATGACATTTTGAAAATTACCAATTACTTCCCGAATTACAAGTGAAATGTAATGAATTGCAAATTGAGTTTTCGAAGTACAAATAAAATTCTCGAATTACATTTGATATGTTTTGATTAACATTTGAAAAAGTTGTAGTTCATTTGATATAGGGAATGAGAGAAAGGCCGTCTTAACTCATTTAATTTACATGCTATTTTTAAGAAATAGAACATATTTACGTTCTCAGATAAAGTGCATATTATCTTGTCATGTCACATGATATGTCCCGAGCTAGAATTTATATATTTTTCTCAATAAAATATTATGTTTACACAATGTTATGCGATAGAACAACAACCCCCCACATGTTATTATTTGCGCAATTAAACCTTTTGCAAAAAAATATTCTAATCTAGAAAATTTACAAACACGAAGAGCAATTCATAGCTAAGCGGGATTTATGTTATTTACAACGTTCCTTTTTTATATGCGATTACTAAACCAGACTGTTTTTTACCTTCCCTGATTTCGTAATGTCACTTCAAATTAACCGGACAGTGATAATAGAACTACCTCTCCCCCAATACACGCGATATTTACTATAATTCCGCCGTTAGTTTTAATCATTAGGCAACTGGTAGTAACCGAATGAATTACAGTTGACAACATTGCCGTCAAGTAATCCCGATAAAATTTATGGGGTCTTATAAAATATATTTAACCCTGGCAACAGAATGGCACTTCTCTCTCTAGAATCGGACTTTCGTAATTGATTCGATTATTTGCTGATGATTGTTGCACTTGAGCAGAAAAACAACAACAACAGACGAACGAACGACATTGTTACTAAATATGTCGGGGCGATAAGAATCATTCACAAAAACAACAGCAAGTGGTACCTCTTATTTATGATCATTCAAGATAATACTTCTAACTCTGGCACCCTACTACCACTGCCTTCGGAACGTTGCTTATTTTTGCCAACCAGATTCGTATCGGAATCAGTATTAACAATTTATTGGAAATATTTAGATTGAACGAAACAACGTCTGTTTATGATCGCAATTGTTTACTGATACCATTTAGGTATGTTTCTTAAAGTATTTTTATACCCTATCGTGAGAGAGCTTATCTTTGGAAAATACACGCTGGCTTTTGAAGGACAATGTTATTAATTTGCTCTCCACAACACTTGATGGCCATGTGCCATAGATATTTGTGAACTTAGTTTTTAGTATTTCGTGAATGACGGTGTGCGGTATTTTAATTGGCGGATTTTTGTTAATTCAATATATATTTTTTAAATAATACGATGCGGATCGGTTCAATGAAATGAGGTGTGATTTGTAGTATTTGAGATATAAGCAAAATTTTATATTTGTTTAAACTACATATAAAAATATATTTTTGTGAAAAGGTGATGAAACATAACTTGAAAAATAGAAAAATAATCCCAAATTATTTTCTGGAAGAAAAAATCAGATCTGTTTACAAGTGACGGGGCCCAAGATTTGGGGTCGCCCCATATTACGATATCCCACATAGAGCTTTGAAATGTTGTACATTCTTTGAAACTACTCCTACACCCTGTGAAAAAAATTACAACATCCGTGTACAAAATAAGCACATACGGTGTCAATAGTGTAGCAACACCTTTTTGTGGTCAACTTGAACACTGCGTTGTCAATTTACGGAGATTTTAACAACGCTTCGAGCATGAAAGTGTACAAATGGACACCATATGTGCTCAAAAATTGTCAACATAGCGGTGACAAATGGACAGTCGTTGGTGTAAATTTTGAAATGTCCATATCGTTCCATTCTCATTTTTTCCCAGAGTAATGCTAATAAAAACAAATATTTTTATTTATTTCAAACATATTTTATTAAAAGAAATAATAAGTTGATGATCATCAGCGTCCTGTGCAAATTTGTCGTTTGAAGTACATGTATTACTGACCAGCATAATATCACCGTCGATTTCCACAAACTGGCCAATTATTTCATTTTGCTCTTGAAAATCGATTTTCTGAATATTTCCCACCTTTTTATTCTTTTATGACACAATGCGTCTATTCACTTTCAAAAAACACGATAACAATGAATAAAATATATTCGATTGGCACGTGTTGTTGCTGATTTGTACACATATGAATACAAGTTGACAACGTTCGTTGTCATATTCTCAAATTTGACAATGACCGTTGTCACATTCTTAAACATGGCAACGTATCGTGGTCAAATACTAAGATTTTAAACGATTTAAAATTTAAATTTAAACAAATTGACAACAAGTGTTGTCAACACCAAAGTGACAACGCATGATGAAAAATCGACAATGAACGGTGTAATTTCGCAAAGTGTTTTTTCCCCTCAGTATAGTATGTTTGGTATTGAAAATGAGACACATCGGTTCAAATTGGTAGTTTCCAATTTGAGTTTCGAGGTAGTCCTTATAAAAAGGTACACTATATAATTCGGTATTTTGAGTGTTGGTATTTTGGATTCTCATTGGGTCTTTTTTGGGGATTCTACAAAATGTTCACATGTTAACCGAAACATATCAAATGTAATTCGAGAATTCCATTTGTAATTTAATTCGAGAATTTCATTTGAAATTCATTACATTTTGAAATTCATTACATTTTATTTGAAATACATAACATTTAATTTGCTATTCATAATATTTCATTTGAAATACATAACATTTCAGTTGTTATTCATAACTTTTAATTTTAAACTCGAAAAGAATATGTATTAATTTGAAACAACATATAATTTGCAGTTCGAAAATTCCATTTGCAATTCATACCATATCAGTTGTAATTCGAGAATTTCATTTGTAGTTCATAGAATACCATATGAAATTCATAGAATACCATACGAAATTCATAGAATTCCATTTGAAATTCATATACTTCCATATGGAATTCAAAGGATTACATTTGAAATTTCATTTGAAACACATAATAATTCATTGGCAACACACAAAAGTATGTATGCATTTGAAATGAATTGTTTCGAATTACAACTGAAATATTATGAATTACAAGTGAAATGTTATGAATTTTAAATGCAACCCTTTAAATTTATTTGAAGTTCAAATGAAACTCTATGAGTTGAAACATACGAATTACAAATGAAATTCTTTAAATTTCAAATGGATTTTTGTTGACTTACATATGAAAAGTTTAAAATTACAAATTAAATGTTGTAAGCTACCAATTACATTCTCGAATTACAACTAAAATTGTATGAATTGTAAATTGAGTTACTGAATTACAAATGAAATTCTCGAATTGCAATTGAAATGCTTGAATGAAAAAGGGTAGACAAGTCTTTCAACTGAACTGGTTGCAATTTGTTATTTTGGGCTCGGCTGGGATTTGAACCCTGGGTTTTTGGAAATTTGAACTTGTTTATATATTGCACATATAAAACTAGAATCTTGAAATTTTGTAAGGAATACAGGTTGGGAAGTGGTGTTGATGTTTAAAAAAGGTTTAAGAAATTCGTACTTATGCGTATAAAAAGTACAAATGGTACTAAATTTGGTACTATTTGCATTTAAATCAGAGTATAGAGATGGAAGCTTGAAAATCGGAATTAGGACTACTAATGTAGTTCAGGAGTGAGGTAGCTTAAAAAATGGGTGAACGGAGACAGCTGGAACCCTAAAATTTGGAATGTTTGCTGCTTGGAAAACATTTGGTACAATTTGGACTTTGGTTAACGGGTAGAACTCGAATCCTGAAAGTTGCAACTTAGGCTACTGTGGGAGTGTAGGATTGATATAAGTTTGGTATATAAATAAGAAAAGTGTAGAATGATACCAATTTTGGTAAAGAGGCAGAGCTGGAATTCTTAAATTTACGATTACTATTTGATTGATGTAGTTTTAGAAGTTCTTATTTATGAGTATGAAAAGTACTAATGGTACTAAATTTGGAATGTAGGTCACTGACGGAGAGTTAGAAGGAAGTACCATAAGGTTTTTGGTACTAAATTTAGTGGTGGTACGGAGGTTGTCTTGCAAATGTGTACTTATGTTTTCGAAAAGTGCTATATGGAACTAAATGCGGAACCTGTTCGTATATGCTAAAATATATAATTGGAATTCTGTCTATCTATTTTTAATCTGTGTGATGGAAATAAGAAAGAGATTTCGGAAAGTAGTGCTTATGTGTATGAAGAGTACTAAATGGTAATAAGCTTGATATTAGATGTAGGAGTAGAGGTGGAATTCAGAACTATAATACAACAAATTATACAGTTTTCACGATTTCCACATGAAATATTATTATTTTGTTTATGCCTTTCCGCATACGAAGTGACGGGCACTTTGATAGTTATTGTATATATGTTTTGTGCGTATCGTCCTGCAGTTGAATTCTATAGCTTCTGAATATTCTACTAAATAGAATTTAATTACCGCCTTAGCGTTCAAAACCACATCCTTAATTTCGTAAGGCTGCATAATGGTGGGAGTGTAGTATCTCTCTGGCTTTTCTTTTCATTGCAACTCCGTCAGCAATTTATCAGATATCTATTTTCATCATTTCCTCTTCCCACACAAAGAAGTGATTCCACTGGTTTCGAATAACATTAAAATTGAACTCTGATTTTGACAGCTCGATGATTTTTATTTCTTTTAACATTTGCCCTTTTTGCGGAACGTTTCGAGGCAAAACCAATTCAAACCGACCAACATGACAAGCTGATGGACAGCTGTTCATGGTGTGAAAATTGAATGAACATTTTCATTCAATATTCTTTTTTTAAACCGGATTTACTGGTTGAAAAAATTAGCACATTTTCTGATGATTATTTCATGAAAACGTAAATTTTAAAATAAAATTTTAAAATTAAAATTCCTCTTCTCGTCGATTGTGATCTTCTTCATATAAATATATTTTCGTTCAATTATCATTTGCCAAAGTGTCTTATTAAACTTGACCTTCCAATTATCAGAGCATGCTAGAGAGCATCATTTTTTTATTGGCAAAAATTTAGACCAATGAACTTCTTGAATAAAAAAATCAAATCACCCAATTACTTCATGCCACATTCATTTTTCTTTTCTTTTGGGGGCTAATCATTCAAAATTGAAATGTGTTTGTCCGATGACTTTTATTATCACTTAAATTTCGGACTGAGATTGTTTCGCACAATAAAAATGTTCAGATTGCAGTTCATCGGAGTGTCACAACAAATAAATGAATGAATAAAAGCTTCAAGTGTCGCAGTATTTTTGATGTCCATTTGTGGCGGTATCTTTTTTGTTAAATACATATTAAG
>NW_026885114.1:0-6064 GCF_032173495.1 Musca vetustissima | reverse complement strand
ACTGGGAAAGGAAAATTCTGTCTTCTTGTATGAGGTTGCGCCCTATTCTGTTGGATGATGGATCCTATAGGTTTCAGCCTTGTAGGTCGATCCATGAAAAGGCTCAGATTGATGTTTTAATGTCAAGGTGTGGTCTCGCATTCTTGGATAGATGCCTGTTTGCCGAGAATATCACCGTTGAGGATTTATTCCGCGGTGTGGTGCACGTGGATCAGCTGCTTACTCGAAGGCACCTGCCACCCGCAGCTTTCTCTACAATGAATGAGCTAAGCTTGCTCTACGGAAAGGATGGTCTTCTGTTTTACCACAGAGGATTTTACTCTTCGGGCTGGACCAATCCGCTGGTACAAAATGAAAAAATCACTGTTAAAAACGTTAAATTACCCCGAAGAAAATCATATCGAAAATACGTCGGTAATCGTCGGTATATATTCTTGATCAGGATATTATTCGATGTCGATTTAACCACGATATATTTTAGGCATTTGAAATATCCACATAATAGAGGATAAAATGTCAATTTGTCAAGTCAATTTTGTAAAACCCTATACGTCACAAATATGTATTCATCCCAACGCATATAAAAGGTTCGTCAATGGTTTTACATCTCCCAGGTCTGCATACGTCTAATATATCCCCCATTGGTATATTGTTAATATCGGACTTTGACATATACCATCTGATTTTCAGAAATGAAACAAGCAAATGGATAAGGTGGCCAAAGTCCCCAAAATTTTTTGTTTCAAAGTAAAGTATTTTAGGTTGTACATCAGAAAAATGTCCCCTCTCAGTTATTTGAAAAGGTGTCTGTTTTGCATCTGTCATTTTCAACAACACCCTATTCTTTTAAAAATGACTATGTATACCTGATGCTCTAAGGCTAGATGGCATCTGCCAATGTTTGCATTAAATCAAAGTCTTTGCAATTTCTAAAGTTACAAATAGTAAAGCTCCCACCTAATCATAAGATAAGAGACGGACTTGGTGCATGCGTCTTCGTCGTCGCCATCATCGTCATTCTCCGCTGTAACGTGGCTTAGTTAATTTACCATAAAAATAAACGCAAAATGTTCAACGCCTTAGGTCAGACGTGACAGAAGACAGATCTCCTTGCCGTGAAGACAATATCCAACGATATACATACCCACATTTATTTTTTCGCAACGATGTTACAATTAAAAAACCATTTGCCAATGTTGCAACAACATTTGATGGTGCAACTAGATACCAAATGTTTGGGGGTGTGGTTAATATGTGTTGGAAAACTGATGTTTAATAAACATTAAGATGGAAAATCTACTTTCAAATGAAGAATACCCCAATGGTCAATGGAAATGAATGGTGGCCGATTCCAGCACGTAGATAAACTAAAACTATAAATGAAGCCACATTGCTCTTTTTTCTCATAATGCATCAGTGCATCAGCAGCTACCGTCGTCGAGCGTCAACTGCCATAACCACCAACCAAGCTGCAGTATGGAGCAATTTATAATTGAATTTTCTTATCAGATTCATACGATCAATTTATGTGTGCAGTGTTTTTTTATAATTCATTTATTTTTATTTTATTTATTCTTGTTGTTTTCGTTTTGTGCAAAAACATAAATGGCATGTTTGGGTGAATGTGTTTTTTCGTAGAAGTTGCGTGGTAAATGTTTTGCAACAATGTAATACAGTGTTGTAAATAACATTACTTGCGTGCAATATTACAGAATGAAACACTATTTGAAAAATATTATTAAAATAATAATTATAACACATAATTCACAGGTTTCGATCTGATACAATATTATGTCTGATGACTTTTTGTGTTAATACAGCAGCTTAAACGTTCACATTTTTCGAAATATTGGGCGGATTATCATGATCATGTTTCATTTCGTAACCTATTCCGTATTGAAATCGATGTTGCATTGTTTGGGATATCCAGAAAATAAATATTTTATGTCTTAACAATAAAAAAAGACTAGAATCCACCAACGTCCATCTCAACTGGAGTGTCTTAGAATGTAGTTCTTTTCCGTTTTCTGGCAAATCTAACCCGAATTTATAAGACTTCTGTACTAACATTGGGCATTTTTAAGGGTTGAGTTTAAACTTAACCTCAAAATATTCATTTGAGACTTTGTGAATCAGAATAAAATTCAATATAGATGGAGCTCGCAATATTGAAGTTAGATCTTAGAAATTCTGCACATACTTTGCTACTGATACATCGGTCCACTTTTTAGGGTAGTCTGCATATAACAGTATCCTCTATTTCAATTTGGTATTTACATATTTCTACTAAAACTTTTTAAAGTAGGTGTTTATAGGACGGTAACTACCAAATATCTGTATTTTTAACTTTTTCCTATTAAAATTTATTGGTTCAACGTTTTAGTTTATCCCCCATATAATGGTATCTAATAAATTTCTGTATTTTAAGGATTTTGGACATGTTTTGGAACCAAATTATTTTAGATTGTATTTTGATTTATCATTTGATAGCACATAATTTTATGCCAAGAAGTATTAATATTAAAACACTTTTTAGAATAGTTCAGATAAACTTTCTGTAATGTTGGTGGACATGTCTGTTATGTATATTTTGGTAATATCATCAAGTTTTAGTTGCCAGTTTGTTTTTGTGGGTGGGTAGCTGTTATATGGGGAATACCTTAAATATTGGACCAAAATTGATCCTTTTTGGTAGGAGGATTTGATATCCAATAACAAGCCAAAATACCAAATTACAGCAAATTTTAAAGGTAAGACTCCTATCTTCCAATTTTATAATCAGCATGCTAAGTTAATAAAAGCCAATATACATTTTTTATTAAATTTTCATATGCAAATTTCAACGTCAATTTTTTCAATTATCGGCAACAACTCTTAAGTTCATGAACGTACGTAGACGTCGCAAAATTGTGGACAGAGAACATAGGCGTCAATTGGTACAATAACATTTAAATATCCTTTGGTACTGCTTGCCACTAGGTTCTGGTCGGTTTCGCCGAAAGATGTATTCCCTCAGCCTATAAGCTTGGTAAAGATAATAGACTGTACAAAGTTTGGTTAATTTTAACCACTTGTGGGGGAGGTACTAATGGATCCTATCTTCCGTCTTGGTCTAAGTAAAGATAATAGTTTGTACAAAATTTGGTACAAATCGCATAGTACGATCGCATGATATTGTAAAATTAAGTTTTGCACAATTTTGTTCAAGTTGTGGGGGAGGTACCAGAAGTAGTGGAAAGATATTCCCCATCTTTTAACTTGAACTAACTTTGGAAGAAATACATGTTGTAACATTGCCCCTATATAAAGATTCCATTCCGTTTTTTATTTTCGTTTCTGAAAGGAAAAGAAACTAGCAATTTTTAAATAGTCTTTCATTAGGGACCGACCTTTTTTGTATTTTGAAAGATCATACCCTGGTTAATTGGCGTACAAATCTCGACTTTCTCGATTTTTCTTCACCTTTTACTCCTTTCAATAAAAACATTCAATGTGATTGGTTTAAATAAATTGTAGAATAATATTAAATTTCGGCGGGAACGAACTTTGTATACCCTCCAAAATTAGGTGCGCAGGGACCTTCAAAATACCGAAAATGAAGCGATATACACACATGGCCAAAATAATGAGCACATCATAGTTTATGTTAGATTTTGTGTTTTTCGGTCAGATTTTCCGGCGATTCATTTCGAAACTCCTATTTCAAATAGATCAATGGAATGAAAATATATATATATATATATTTTTGTTCGGTAACGACTATCGTAATAGTGTAAGACTCCTAAGTAGAAACAATCATGTATTATTTACCAAAAATGCAGTTCAACACGGAGGTGGTGGCTGCGGTGACAATCAAATGGTGTGAATCTTTCATGGTATAGTCTTCATCAAATATTTTACATTATAGATCCAGGGACCCATTTCGAATACAAAAACACATTGAACGATACCAGAAGAAGATATTATGCTTCTTCTGTGGATTTATCATCGAAAAATGCCAATATACCCATTCCCATATGTGTAGGATTATTTCCAGGACAATATAATGAAGATGATTAAATCTCCTTGGCAGTAATCAAGTCCAATAGCATTTTATACAACAAATATGATATTAAATTACTTTTGAAAGTTACAGGAAACTTCTAAGGAATCTGCCAAAAAGGATATAAGAAGTCATTTAAAATAAAGGTTGATCCAAATAATGTTAATAATTATATTAGGTCGGGGAAAGACAGATGACTGTATTGACAGATTTCTCGTAAAGTATCGATCAAACAATTTCAGATTTATGCTCGATTCAGATTATTTTGCAGTAAATTTTTTGTTTGGTCAGTTGCATTCAGTTGAAAGTTACAGGGTGTTAAAAATGGAAGTGAACAAATAAAAGTTTTTCTTTGAAAAAGAAAAAAAACGAAAATGCAAGCCAAGCTGCTAAAATTGTGAATGGTGTTTATGGTTCCGATTATTTGCAATTTTGCTTTTGTAGATTCCGTTCAGGTATTTTTTGATGTTAATGATACACAGGTAAGCCGTTCGTCAAAAATATCGATAAAATCGGAGAAATGATCGAAGTTGACCGGCATGTTAGCAGTCGTAACATTGTTCAAGAGATAAAAATCAACCGTAAAAGTTTGAAACCATTTACACCAAAAAAATTAATTTCTTTTTCACCAAACTAATATAAAAATAGTAAATTACAATCTGTACTAATAAATCGAATGTTCGAATATAAATTAATCGTTTCCCAAATGTACTTATAATGTTTTTTATTTCTATCGCGTATTGAAATTTATTTATCTTAAAGATCCACACAGAAATTGTTTTTAAGTGCAATTTATATTGTAAATGCCAAATTTAAAACGAATTCCATTTTACAATGTTAACATGTCGGGAATTTAACGAAAACTACGCATACTAAAGCGTGTGCTCATTATTTTGCCCATGTGCGATATACCAAAATGTGGACCGTGATTTAAAGATTTTTCATAATTGGGTCGCACAGTTAAGTTATTCATTTTCGTAACCCAAGGAACGATAGTAAGCATTGTTTGCTCCTAAAAGATATTTTTGTAATCATCGATATCCGAAATCCTGAAAAGTACAAATCGGTAATGTATGTGCGTGACACACATATTGTCCTTTCTCAAACCTAAACCTAGATCTTAGTGAATTATTTAAAAAAATCATCTAAAACCTTCAAAATGGGTGACAGACCAATTTAATAATCGTTCAAAAATGTATGGAATTGAATTATACACGTAATCGCAAAAATTCAGCCATCTAGCTTTTTAACGAATTCACTGAGGTCAAAAATTTTATTACATGACATTATTTTTTGAATGTTATATGATTTTAAGCTGTTCTTATTAAAATTATTATCCAATATCACCCCTGTACTAAAGTTCCCTTTTTTAAAGACTTAAATGTCAAATCATTGAAACATCATATTTTCCAATTGTGTGGACTCTATAAATATGTTTTTCTCCTTTAATAATTTTCCCACAATTGCAAAAGTGGCGCTCTTAACAAACAGCTGCACAAACAGTGCAACCATTTTGCATGAATTAAGCGAGGGAAAACAAACTATGAATGAACCTAGTGAGTTATAAATCTAAACATCTCTGTCAGAATGCAAATATTTATGCAGATTATTAAAATGCATTACGAACTGACTGCCTGCCTGCCACTATGTGCCATTGCAGAGGTTGCTGAGTTGCTGCTGTCTGTGTTGTTAATGGTGCCTATGGCAGTGATGTGGTGGTGGTGGTCCCGATACTACATATTTGTGGTGCCATTATTGTCATTCAATATCATCATGGCGGATGGTGGCATCCTATGAATAGAGCACACTCGTAGGCCAGATTTCTGTTCGATTTTTAATAAAATAGGAAATTGCGATTGGTTTTGCTTTTTATATGAAACGCTGTTCGTTTATCTCGTGTGCTGATTTTTTTGCATTTCGACACAGGGCAAAAACAGAATTGTTCCATATTTTATGGGACATGACATTTTTGCAACGAGATATTTTTCAACGATTTGTTCCATTCGATTGCTTTCGCTAGTA
>NW_026885113.1:0-6255 GCF_032173495.1 Musca vetustissima | reverse complement strand
TTTTTGCCAAAGGCTCACCTACATAAGGCGTGGATTTTTTAAATAATTTTTTTGCCAAAGGCTCACCTACATAAGGCGTGGATTTTTTAAATAATTTTTTTGCCAAAGGCTCACCTACATAAGGCGTGGATTTTTTAAATAATTTTTTTGCCAAAGGCTCACCTACATAAGGCGTGGATTTTTTAAATAATTTTTCTTCCAAGGCCCACCTACATAAGGCGTGGATTTTTTAAATAATTTTTTTTCCATGGCCCACCAAACGTCCATTGTCCAGAAATGGGATTTAACAGCAGAAAGACGATTTAATTTCCACTGTAAATGGAATAACATTTCATTCTGAAAGGGAACCAAATTAGTCTGTTGTTATCCAAGGAACACTGTGGAAATGAAACTCTTATACGTCTGTTATACCGTTAACATTCGGTTTTATATGTTAAGTATACGCATAACATACAAAGAACGGTATGTTAGGTTGAGTCAACAGTAAAGAGAAAGGAAACATTTTATAACGGTTTATGTTAGTGTTGGTGTTAATAGTGCATAACGTTATGTTAAGGGTGAGCATATTGGAGAGGGAGAGTTTGCACAGTGTTAGTGGTGTTAACATTGCTGTAATAAAATTAAATAGGCAGGCTAACATGGTGTTAGATATAAGATGTTGTATACGATATATATTATTAATATTGTGTACTACAAAGAGTAGCTGAACATTTATAAAATCTAATTGGAATTTATGAAATGAAATCCTTGTGAAAATCGTAAATAGATGTTAAATAGAATTTTTCATACGATTTCCGGTATGCGTAAATATTGGAAATAATTTTCACGAAACTTTACGCACGGGACTCCAGGCCTACTTCAGTACGCTATGCCAAATTTCATGCAAATCGAAACATATTTAGGGACTATGTCGCACCATTTACCTTAAATCGGACAAAAATATATATGGGACCTATATCTAAATCTGAACCGATTTTCACGAAACTTTACGTACGTCATTCTAGGCCTACTTCAGTACACTATGCCAAATTTCGTGCATATCGAAAGATATATAGAGACTGTGGTGCACCATTTACTTTAAATCGGACGAAATTATATATGGGAGCTATATGTAAATCTGAACCGATTTTCACGAAACTTCACGCACGTCATTCTAGGCCTACTTCATTACACTATCCCAAATTTCGTGCAAATCGAAAGATATTTAGGGACTTTGGTGCACCATTTACTTTAAATCGGACGAAAATATTAATGGGAGCTATATCTAAATCTGAACCGATTTCCACGAAACTGTGCACACATCATTATAGAATCCATTTAGTACGCTATACCAAATTTCGTGCAAATCGAAAGATATATAGTCACTTTGGTGCACCATTTACCTTAAATCGGACGAAAATATATATAGGAGCTATAACTAAATCTGAACCGATTTTCACGAAACTTAGCGCACATCATTATAGACTCCATTTACTACGCTATGCCAAATTTCGTGCTAATCGATAGATATTTAGGGACTTTGGTACACCATTTAAAAAAAATAAATATGAGCGCTATACCTAAATCTGAACCGATTTTCACGAAACTTTGCACACGTCGTTCAAGGCTTAATTCAGTACACAATGACAAATGTCGTGCAAATCGAAAGATATATAGGGACTTTTGTGACCATTTACATTATATCGGACGAAATTATATATGGGAGCTATATCGAAATCTGAATCGATTTTTGCCAATTTCAATGTTTCAATAGGGTTCGTCCTTGGCCCAAATGAATGAGCTGTGCCAAATTTTATCCAATTCAAATAATAAATGCGACCTGTACTTTGTATACAATTTAACATCAACAGACGGACGGACATGCATAAATCGACTCAGAAAGTGATTCCATGCAAATTCTCAAAAGGAACCATGGGTCTATCTTCTTTTTTTTGCCTGTTACAAACATATGCACAAAGACACACAAAGACCACAGTGTGGTGAAGGGTATAAAAATTCACGCCTTATATAGACCACGAAAAAATAACTAAACATCGACTATTATCGAAAAATTTCGAAAAAAGAAATAATTTTTCCGATCTCCGAGAATCCGCTTAGTTCCATTACAACAACATCAGTGGAAAATTCGACCAAAATACTTGGTCCTTTATATCAGGATTATGTAACCACGCGAACGTATTTTAAAAATTCGATTGAAAAATGCTGCCAAAAACAAAAATGCCGAAATTTGTGGTTACCCTCCAATATCATGAAATGCCAAATTACAGTCACTGCAAAGGGGTCGAATGCAGATAAAACCTTCCACAATACTTACAATGAGGTGCTAGCCTTATATGGGGTCTATGTCATACATTTATTGTTAAGAAATATTACAAAGACTTTATTTATTTTAACATTTTTCGCATTATTTTCAGTTAATTTTAACTTTTTTCTATTTTATTATTTTTCAATATTTTTTTAATTAATATTAAACATTTTCTTATTAGCAAAAGCATTCTTAATTTATTTCTGACGTGAATAAAAAATCCTCCCTAAATATTATCTTCAATAGTCCCACCTAACATCTACTTTCAAGAAATATTCAAAAGAAGAACAACTATTCTATTCAAAGCAACAACAAAAAAAATATTTAAAAATATTTGAAATTACAATCAAAAATTTCAAATAAATATCACAACAAACAAAAAACATCCCAAATAGATATTTTTAGAGCAACATTTAAGCAAATTGTTGCTTACACGTGAGAAGCAGAAAGGAACAAAACAAAGCAGCGTAAAACAGGATATAAATGGTGCGGTGACCATTTGAACAAAAATCACACGAACAGCAAGCAAATTTCATGCAATCTACTAATGTGTGTGTGTGCCACGGTACGTGTACGTGAGTTAGTGTGGGTGGTTAGAAGGGAAACGAAGTAAATATACATCACACAGCAACAACAACAATAACAACAGTATACACGAATAACGGTGGCAGCAATAAAACTACCGTAAGTCAACAAATGTAAAACTCCAATTAACGTAGGAAAAAAGCAACACAACAATAACAACAACATAAATTCCATGAAGGTGTTTATTCTCCTTGTACGAATAAGAGCAGAGAGTATGTGAGAGAGAGTTACAAAACGAAAATGAAAGCAGTGTTTGGTTGAGAGAGAGTGGAGCATGATTTACTTTGAACTAAATAACGGTGTAATAGAATTTATTTTAAGGGAGCAAGAGAGAGTGAGAGAAATTGAGAGCCAGAGACCAGTTATTTTATTGGAGAGTTAATGTTTACAACCCTGTTGTGTGTTTTTGTTTTTGCCTTGCAGACAGGGTCGTTTTTGTCGTCCATTCCTTTGAGTAGTGGAGCAAGCACACACGAGCCACAAAAACCATTTGCCTTGCCTGGCTGCCTTACTGTGTAATCTAACAAAGCCGAATGAACCCCAGTGTATCGTGTGTGTGCGTGTGTGGCTGTGTGTTCTTGTGCGACGACTGAGTGCGCCACCATTCACATTCGTTCTCCTCTCTCGCCTTAGTTGGTCTCGTAGTCGTCGTGTTTCGTTTGTTTTGTATGATTTTTTCCCCATTACAAGACTCGCTAACAGTTACAAGAACTCAAGGCAAGTTAGTCTCCATGTAACGTTTGTCGTATCAACAACACATTCATTCCGACGACAATAGAACGCGCGCGTTTCTTTGTATTGTGTACATATATATATAACGCGTACTAGAAGAGTAGTAGTATCACTGTGCCGTGCTGTTGCTTATGTACGTGCGTGTGTTTGTTTGGCGTACAATATGAGAGTGACAACAGTAAAAGAAATTCCCCGTGAAAAAATGATTTAATAATACCAATACGAAGAATGCAAAAAACCTAAAGGTTTACTACACCTTACAAGTGAAAAAAATAAAAGAAAATATATTTTGTTTAATTTTGATTTATTTTGATTTCGGTTTGAAAAACGGCGAAAAAAACACGATTGTGCGAAAAATGATAGAAACGAAATAAAACGAATGATATGGAAAAAATAAATAAATGCAGATTCTAAAGCAAGTGAATTTAGAATTTTTGCCATATTAAAAAAATGAAAACAAAAAATTTCAAAAAGTAACGGAAATTGAAATTTGAATAAAATAATTACGAAAAATAAAACTTGTTGACAAAATGTTCTTAACACAAAAATGGATAAAATGACAAGAAATATTGCAACAAATGGATATTTGGCCCCTGAAAACCCCATAACGGATTACCAATAAAGCCAGCTGAATTTTCCAAAAAATAAAATAGATTTTGGAAAAAATAGTTCACACTCGAAAAGATTGAGTTTACATATCATCATAACTCCAAAACAAAAAATCGGTAATAAATATTTTGCCGAAAGCTGAATGCATTTAAAAAATAAGAACAAAAATCCTCAAACTAAAAAAATTGGATTTTAATAAAATAAAAAAAAAAATTGGATGTGTTCTGAAAAATAAACACAAGAAAATTTTTTCAAAAATTAAGACCCAAGAAAATTTTTTAAAATAATAAAAGAAATCTGATTTAAAAAAAAAACAAAAATAATATTGAAAAATTATAAAAAACCCACAAAAATTTTGTAAATTAATAAATATTGTAAAAAAATCGTAAAAAAATATATATAAATAGTAGTGTAACCAAATCGAATTTCATCTCTCAATAATTACAATAATTTATCCTGTGATTCAAACGAAAATAAAAAAAATTCAACCTAACAAAAATTCAAACAAAAAAATATTTTTTTTCTACAAAAAAATAAATTTTTGAAAAAAAAACGAAACGTAACAAAAAGAAAACAAAAAAATACACAACTATTTGGGATTTACTAGGAAACGAAAACTTCAGTTGCAAAATTTTTTTTAGACAACTCTCGCCACCTACCCTGCTCTGCAACAAATAAATTTTATTTAAAGGTAAGTTTTGAAAATAAAAAACAAAAAATATATAAATAAAATAAAAATAAAATAAACTAAATTCAAATTTTTAATTAGAGACCAAGAAATAAAAAAACGGGAAGTTCAAAAATGGTTCCTAGAGCCGAAAAAAAATATTTAAAAAATAGGTCCCTCAAAAAAAAAATAAATAAATAAATAAATTGAAAAATAAATCCAAAAAAATCTGCAATATATTTTTGTGAATTGTGTTAGTGTATATGTGTCTCATCAGTGTTACCTTAATCTCCGTGTGTGTGCTTAAATTAATTTCGAAAATTAAGTGCTTCGCCACCTTTGCTCAACATGATTAAGAATCGCTCGTATTTTTTTTCTGTAGAAAATTGGGTGGGCGTTTAGCCAAAAAAAAAAAAAAAAAACAAAATAAAAAACTGAAAAATCTTAAAATAATAAAAAAACTTGCCTTGTGTCTCTCCATGATTTACCTGTGCTTCAAAACGTGTGCTATGTGGTAATTTTTTTTATTTGCTTGGCGGATTTTCTGTGCCTCAAAAAAATAAAACCTAACAACTGCAATATGAGGAAGTAAATCAACGAAAAAAAACAACAACAACATTTTCTTGTTATAAAAAATCAGTTCAGAAAAATGAGAGAAGATTATGATATTTTTGTGAAAGGGCCAAATCGCCCGCCCTCTACCTTTAATTTGAAGATTTATATTGTATGCTCCACAGCTAGAGTATCTGTGTGTGGGTGGAAAATATGGAAAAAAATACAACTTGAAATACATTTACAACTTTTTAATTAGTTCGAATTTACGTTTTTTTGAGATTTAATTTTTTTAGTGGGGATTTGGCAAACAGCAAGGGGTTATCTGATAGAAAAAAGTCGTTACCATTTTATGAGTGTGTGAGTAGATTATTGTGGATTACATTGTGCGGTCAATGCAAATAATTCTCAATGACTTCAGAAAATCCAAAAAAATTTAAATTAATGTGGGTTTGGATTTTTTATGATAGTCGTGTTTTTGGGTAACAAATATATTTATGTTTTCTTTTTTTTCGGAAATGTTGGAAAATTTACTTCTACATAAAATCATGTGTCCAATAATGTGTTTAGTGCAAATAATTCTCAATGACTTTAGAAAATTATAATTTTTTCGATTTTATAGTGGTGAAGTTGAAATCATTTTTTCGGGAATCAGGAAAAGTAATTTTTTATACCGAAAATATATATACCGAAATATATAAATATATAAAATTTTATACCGAAAATAGAAACAATTTTTCGTACACATGATTATTTGAAGTAGAAAAATCTTCAGATTTTCAACGTTTTTTTTTTTTTTGCAGGA